>NW_027208563.1:0-54243 GCF_027789765.1 Dendropsophus ebraccatus
ATGCTTGGAGTACAAAATCAACAGTCGGGTACTTCTGAGAAAAGGGAATGACTGGAGCTTGGAACTCACAAAGGCCTGGGCGTACACGGAGACAACAGTGGTGATGACCGCCGCAACTCTCTTTGTTGAGAAGAAAAGAAACCGTTCCCTAAAATCAACTGAAGTCAGAAACGCTCTCAGGGAAGTAGGGTATACTGTCTCTAAGTCACACAGTAAAGAGAAGATCCATGAAAGTAAATACCAAAGGGTTCACATGTAGATGCAAACATCATCAATTCCAAAAATAGACAGGCCAGAGTTAAATTTGCCGAAAAAACCTCAAGAAGCCAGATCAGTTCTGGAAAAGTATGCTATGGACAGATGAAACAAAGATCAACCTGTACCAGAATGTGGGGAAGAAAAAAGTTTGGAGAAGAAAGGGAACGGCACATGATTCAAGGCACACCACCTCCTCTGTAAAACATGGTGGAGGCAACGTGATGGCATGGGCATGCATGGCTTTCAATGGCGCTGGGTCACTTGTGTTTATTGATGAAAACAGCAGAAAAGAGTAGACGGATGAATTCTGAAGTGTACCGGGATATACTTTCAGCCCAGATTCAGCCAAATGCTGCAAAGTTGATCGGACAGCGCTTCCTAGTACAGATGGACAATGACCCCAAGTATACAGCCAAAGCTACCCAGGAGTTCATGAGTGCAAAAAAGTGGAACATTCTGCAATGGCCAAGTCAATCACAGATCTTAACCCAATTGAGCTGCATTTCACCTGCACTAAAATCCAGACTTAAGACCGGAAAGACCCACAAACAAGCCACACGAACCTGAAGGCTGAGCGCGTAAAGGCCTGGCAAAGCATTAAGAAGGAGGAAGCCCAGCGTTTGGTGATGTCCATGGGTCACAGATTAAGGCAGTAATTGCCCCAAAGATTCGCAACAAAATATTGAAAAAAAAAATATTTTGTTTGGGTATGTTTATTTGTCCAATTACTGTTGAGCTCCTAAAATGTAGGAGTGTTGAAGAAATGTGTACAATTCCTACATTTTCTATCAGATATTTTTTGTTCAACCCTTCAAATTAAACGTTACAATCTGCACTGAATTCTGTTGTAGAGTTTCATTTCAAATCCAATGCGGTGGCATGCAGAGCCCAACTCGCGAAAATTGTGTCACGGTGCCCAAATATTTCTGGCCCAACTGTATGTGCTTCACTGTGAGGAACAGGAAAAGCACGGACAGAGCCCTAAAAGAATGAAATTTTGGGCTACTGATGTGCATGTTTGTGACCAGAGTGTCAGGAATGGACTTCAGGAGTTTGGTTTGAGGGGTCAATGTTCTCTAATGACACAGTGTAGCACTATTGGCTAGTCTGTTGTGAAGAGTGTGAAGATGCCATGGTAAATGTTATGATGCAAGTTGATATATGATATGCAAAATAGAATCCTATAGCATCGAATGTTATGCTTCAATCAATCCAATGCCACCATGTAGCATAATAGACTTTCCAGAAGCTTAGTGAGCATGTATTATTTGACATCACTCCTGCATGACCATCACATCCTTGTCGCAGTACTGGAAGCAGGGCAGGGACTCCAGCCGCCTGGCCTGGGTTGGCGTGGATCAACCACCATGGGGTGGTGGTGAATAGGGGGCGCATCTGGGCTGCCAGCTCCAGTGATGCTAAGGATGACTAGCCTATCAGGGAGGCAGGGTAATTAGTATGGAGCTAGATTTAAACAGGTGTCTCCAGCAGTTTGGTTTCGATACTTCACCAGCATTTGTATTGCTACTCTGTTTATGGCTTGTTCTCTGAAACCTTGCTTTGTATCGTGATTCTGTAGCATTCTAGACTGTGTTCTCACTCAGCTTGTTATAACAAATATCCCTCTGCTTCTAATTTGGACTTTGTTGCTTTCTGGATATGACTCCTGGCGTGTTTTTTGGTTTCCTCCGGGTTTCTGATTGTGACCTGACGTTTACTGTATTGTTACTGACACATCCTATCACCCCAGCCCCAGCTCCAGCAATTTAGTAGCATAGGACCATCGTCCATTTGGGGTCTACTACTCAGGCAGCATGTCAAGTAGGCAAGGACAGTGGGCCGAGATCTACTGAGGATACATTGAGCTTTCTTGATTTGACAGTTTTATTTTGCCTAATGGGCTCTGTCAATTTTGCCAAGTGGGCCTGTCACATTGCTAATAGACTTTGTAACTTCATGCAGACTATGACCTATCAATATCTAATTTTGTGTCTGTGGTATGAAATATGATGGAAGTAGTCCAGTTTTCCAAGCTGTCTATAAAACTAGGTTATATACGTCTCCTTATCCACTGGATCCAAATAAATGACAAACAGTAGCAGCCAGAGGAAAGAAGACTTCAAGTGTTAATGCAGACAGAGAATGTACTGTGCTTTGGCTTGTAGGTTACATCATTGTAAATGTGGTATCCACTTGGGACATACTCCAGGATAGTGTCTGTAAAATTGCTTCTGATGATGATAGAATAGTGATGTGGAAATTTATTATAATGAAATTTAACATGTTCATACTATCTTCAAAAGTCAGAAGGATAAGTGAAGATTTGAAGCCAAAGGAACTTGATAACATTCCTGTTTGCATAAAAAACGCCCTTGATAGACTTGTCCTGGATATACTCACTTGAGAGATGTTGACACACTTTTAATCATTTAGTGAGGTCTCAAATGACAAGAGATATATATTAATGAGGCTTCTTCAACTCACTTCAGAATATAAACTAGTCAGAAGAGATATGCTCTATTCAGTTATTTTATTTATAATGCACTCAGTATGTGTTTTATAGATATTTTATAGTATTATCAGAATTATGTACTTGGTATTGTAGAGATTCCGCTTAATGGCTCATACAATCCACATATCACATAATAGCTATGTAGACAGGGAGATTGATATGTGATATATATCAGACAGATAGATAGATAGATAGATAGATAGATAGATGTTGATGGCTTGGTGGTTAGTACGGTTCATGTTGCAGTAATAGTTACCTACCGTGTTTCCCGAAAATAAGACAGTGCCTTATAAATAGTTTTTCCTCCAGAGGCACCATGTCTTTTTTTTTTTTTTTTTTGGGGGGGGGGGGAATTATTTCTATCCCCAACCTCCTACCTTGGCTCTCTGCCCTCGTCTTCTGCCCAAATCATGTCTATGCCCCGCCTCCCCCCTCGGCTCTCTCCTCCCAGCCTCCCCTCATCTTCTCTCACCGACGACATCCCCTCATGTCTCTCTCCCCGACTTCTCTCTCTCCCCAGTCTCTCCCCCAGGCTTCCCCTAAGCTCTCTCCCCGTGTTTCCCCTAGCTCTCTCCCAGGATGTGTAGCGGTAAGTGCATCAGGATGTGTGTATGGATGTGGGGGCCATGGAACAGTGTGTCTGCTCCATGCTGCTGTCAAGATTCATGAGGTGATTAGGTGAGTGGAGGGCTGCGTCAGGTGGGGGGTTAGCGCCTTACTTTTGGTGGGGGGGCCCTAGTTTAGGGGGTGCCTTATTTTTGGCTAGTAGTAGGATAGTGGGGTGTCTTACTATAGAAGATGTCTTATTTCGGGGAACACATGGTAGGCTGAGACCAACCACAGATAATCGGCTTTGAAGAGGTGTGTGTTCTCCCGACTCCCAAATACATCGGCATATCTGTCATTATATACTATAATGCTGTCAACCAAACTTCACTCAGTAAGGCCAATGAGAGAAAAAGATTCCAGCAAGACAGCCTTTTCTCCCCCTAAACAGCAAGGGGAGGCTTATCAAGGGAGTCTTACACAAAGCTCAGCTCTCAAATATTTATGAGCACTGGCAAAATGAAAGCTGAGCTGTGATTGGCTGCTATGTACAACAAGAAAATTCTTAATGCTGATATATACTCACATATTTACTCAGGTTGTCCGTCAGAGCTTCTTGACAAGATGTCAAGTCTTTCCACATGGATTACCAATAGAGTTTCACAAATAAAAGCACAGTACGACCAGAAAGAAACCATCGTGAATTAAAAGAGTTTGGCCACTTACCTGGTATAAACCCTTTACCGTGGCTTAAGGAATACTTTCTATAATGGGAAACAGACCTTTTAAGGCCCTATTACACCAAGTGATTATCAGCCATATCTGGCCAATTATTGACCGTGTGGCGGCTGATAATCACTTGGGGTAATAGATTCTATTAAAATCAATGATCATCCAACATGCGAAATGTGGCTAATCCTTGTCTTTAACATGTTAAAAAAAATAACTGAATGATAGCGACAGTCTGATGACCTGATGTCCTTCGGGCCTCTCTCTATTATCTCAAGATCGTCCAGGGAGCCCCTCACACACTCCCAAATCACCCTCCGTTCTTACCCGATCGTGTCAGTGCGTGCAATAGTACCGTCAGCAAGCGGGAACAAGGAGCAAGAGAGTGCTGACCTGACAGGCTGGCGCTTGCTTACCCTGCAGATGGCAGATAAAAATAGACGCTCAAGTATTCTGAAGAGCCTCTTCAAAAGGAGATCTTGCTAACAGTCTGAGATTCAAACGCCAACAAGCTGAAAATTCCTTTAATATGTGTATTTTATGCTGCGTTACACGGAACGATTATCGTCCGTTTCACAGAAACGATCGCATTTGAGCGATAATCGTATGGTGTAAACACAGCAAACGATCAAACGACGAGCGAGAAATCATTCATTTTGATCTTTCAACATGTTCTTAAATCGTTGTTCGTCGTTCGCTGAAAATTCGCAGATCGCTTCTAGTTAACAGTCTTTCACTAATTTACCCTATGTAAAAGATGGGCTTAAGCGATCTTAAAAAAACGGTCGAAATAACGATTTTCTTATGGATTTTCAAACGATTTCTTCTAACGTTTATTCGTCTAAAAAGGCTGATCGTAATATAAAAACTAAATCGTTAAACGATCGATTGTCGAGAATCATCGCTCCATGTAAAACGTAGCATTAGAGTATTTCAGCTGTTGCGCCAGGTGTGTGAATGTTTTATCTTAGTATCAGGAATCAGCAGAAGTATAATCAGTCCAATAACAAATCTGAAGTCTAGAGCTAAGACTGTGCAATTGTGGATTGGGGGAGGTCAGCTGACGTCTCCCTGACAGTCAAGAAATGGCCTCTCTGAGTGTACTGTTTTGTTTAGCATGCTGTAAGTGAGCCAGAAGGGAGAGATTCTTTCTGTAGCTAAGGCCAAACACAAACAAACTTAGGGTCTACAGACACGCAATAATACCACAGAGCACACTTGGGGCCCAGGCACGGAATACATCAGTGCTCACACTGCTCTATAACAAGACCTCTATTTTTGGTATAATTACTTCTTGGTTCCCTACTAGACTTTGTCATTAGTGGCAGCTAAGGCTGGGTTCACACTACATTTTTCCTATCGTTTTTAATTGGTTACTTTTAACGGGCAGAAAAACGTAAACACTATTTTTGTGTATTTTTTCATAATGGAAGTCAATGGAAAAACAGATCAAAACAGATGGCACACAATTGGATCCGTTTTTTGCATCAGTTTTTTCCAGAAAAACTTATATGTTAAACGGATAGGAAAAACGTAGAGTGAACCCAGCCTAAAAGAAATCTCCACAAAACATCTATTTTGCAGGCTTCACTGACATAAGTGCTATCAATGACATTTGCCACGTTTGACTCTTAAGGCCCTCTTACCCCGGCCAATGATCGGGTGAACGACAATGTTCCCACATATGTTTTTCCCTTGTATATAAAGTGTGTGCATTTTTATGGCAATAAAAAAAAAATTATAATTTATTTGTCGACAGCACACCTCCCAATGCAAACAGGCTGTCCATTCGACTTCCTATATTGTAGGCATAGCTTGCTTCTCCTGCACCTGGGGCAACCACCACTATATCACTACACACATCTCAGCGCTGAGAGCTGTAACTGCACACTGGACTTAAAGCAACCATACCATGTCTGCTTATATTGTATATGGATGTAATCTGTATTGATTAGATGCAGAAACAATAGTCTGTGGCCCCAGAAACTGCCGTCAAGCCGCCTGGTATCTCCACATCTGATGTCAGAACAGTACTGTACCCACACAACTCTGTTTTGTTTTTAATGAGAAACTCTAAAGAGTAAAAATCTTTCAAATCAGTCAGACAGTGACAAAGATTTGTAATTTACTTCTATTAAAATCTCCAGTCTTCCCCTTCCCGCTCTTCAGCTGCTGTATGTCCTGCAGTAAGTGGTGTATTCTTTCCAGTCTGGAGAGCAGGAGAGTTTTTTTATTATTGGGATTCGCTATTGCTCTGGACATTTCCGTCATGAACAGAGATGGCAGCAGAGAGCACGTGTCAGACTGGAAAGAATATACCACTTCCTGCCAAGACAAACAGCAGCTTGATAAGTAGTGGAAGACTGGAGACTAGAAGTAATTACAAATCTCTGGCACTTTCTTATACATACTTTTTTTTTTTTGCTGGAGTACCCCTTTAACCCCTAGACAACCCTGGGCGTAGAGGTCGTCTGGATTATGAAGCGCGCTCTTGAGCAGAGCGTGCTGCAGCAGTAGCCGGGCCCTCACAGTTAATGGCAGGCTGCAGTAATCGCAAAAGTTTAAGTGTTAGGTTGACAGGAGAGCTCCTGTCACTTACCAATCGGGACCCCCGATCGCTTTCACGGAGCGCCGGAGGTCTATTACCTTCCTCCGTGCGGTCCGATCGGCGCTCTGCTCATTTAGTCTGCCACAGGCAGGCTCGATGATTTACGCGCCTATTACACTGATCAATGCAACAGATGCCTATGGCATGCAATGATCAGTGTAGCAATCTAAAATAATTGCATGTAAAAGTCCCCCAGGGGGACTTAAAGTGTGTTAAAAAATGTTTTTAAAATACTCCCAAAGCCCCCCCAATAAAGTTAAAACCACCCCTCTATCTCATTATATAAATAAAACATATAGGAATAATAAATAAATATATTATATACATAGCGTGCGTAATTATCCGATCTATTAAAAAATAACAATAGTCATCCTGTATGGTGAGCGGCGTAAACAAAACGAAGGAAAAAAAGCGACAGGATTGTTTTTGTTACTATAATATATATATATATATAGATATATATATATATATATATATATATATATATATATATAAAAATAATGAAAAGTGATCAAAACATCCGATCTACACAGATATGGTATTTATAAAAAGTAGAGATCACGGCGCAAAAAATTACACCCCATACAGCTCCGTAGGTGAAAAAAAAATGTTATAGAAATCACAATAGGGCCATTTTATTAATAATTAATTGCCAAAAAAGGAAAATATATAACATAAGAGAATGTGTGTTAACCTGTATAGGTTGTGTTCGGACTGACATATAAAATAAGGTATCATGTCACTTAAAAACGTATAGTGCATTATGTAGACACAGGAACCCCCCAAAAGTTACCATATTGCATTTTTTCCCCAATTTCACCAATTTATATTTTCATAAATAATTTTGGGGGTTCCATCATACATGTTATGGTAGAATGAAAGAAGCATTACAATTACACTTGTTCCTGTAAAACAAGCCCCCACATGGCCCTGTAGATAGAAAAATGAAAGTGCTAGAGCTCTTAGAAGGGGGAGAAAAAAACAAAAATGCAAAAAAATAAAAATTGTCGCGGTCCACTGGGTCATTTTGGGCCTGGTCTTAAAGGGTTAAGCCTTAATTATTTCAGTTGGGGACAGGACATGGGGAAAGTGGGATGTAATCATTTTAGAGGCTACTATGTAGCATAGGACGGAGGCTGACAGGGGATGCCAGGCTGTCCCAACATTTACTTTTACACTGATGACATGTGACATATTCTTTGGAGTTCTTTCTCTCCCCAACTGTTCTCTGCAGACTTATCTACTCTCATCGTTGCAACTGTGTAAGGCTCTTATAGAATCATAGTTCATCGCTAAAGGCCAGACATCTTCAGCTGCTAACATTTGCAGCAGATTCTAATTCTCAAAATTAAAGAAAGTTCCTCTAAACTGAAGAAAGCATCACTGCACCATCTGAATAATACTGTCACACAAATGCACCCCCCCTGAATATAATACTGCTACACATGGGAATAATTATAATACCATAATACCTCAATTTATTTTAATACACACTGTGTCCTTTCAATTAGTTATAATGCACTGTGCCCTCCAGAGCACTGAATAACATCTGTCTGTCACAATGCCCGTCAGAATGCCTGCCTCCTGGCTAGGAAACCCTTCACGCCAGGAAATTATATAAACATTCTACTGCATGGGGCATTGGCTGCGGTGGCTGACGTGAAGGGTTAAAGTTCATGCAGCCTTCCCGTCTCCTGCCCTATTACACATCTATCAGATACAATCTATCCTTTTACCGCATATGGTGCAACTGTAATGTCCCATTATTGCAGTGCGTTTAAAGTACAGTTACATCCACAGGATGATTGGGCACAGAAGCATCTCACCTCCCTAAAATGACATAAAAGGTGACCAAAATGCATACTGTAACTACCCTAAAATGGTACCACCTAAAACATCACCTCATCCAAAAGATTACAGCTCTCAAATATGACAACGTACAAACTTTTTTTTTTTTTTACAATAAATGGTTGATGTGGAATACATAAATTATGTATCTCCCACCCCCCCTGGAGAATGCCCCCTAGTCCTATTGTGTATTATTTTTTTCCTAGAGCACCTATAGTTCTACTGGAACCATGCATTACTAACAGTACACATGCTAAGAATGAGAGGATTGAATTGAAGTATTTTCTAATATTCACTAAGCATAATGAAATTATTAAGGATATGAATTTTGTAAAACCTGGATAAAAGATTTTTTTGAAACCCTTAGTATTTTGGCACATAAATACATCTGTCTCCTTGAGTGAAACTTTAAATATCTTTAGCTGCCAGTACAGGAAATTAAGGAGTTTTACATAGAAATTTTAGTAGATCGCAGCAGTTAATATATTGTCCTGCGACAATTAGTTAATAACTATATAATACAGCAACATGGAGAATGTTTAGGAAGCAGGATATATGGGAATAAAACAACATCATGACTAAAGCAAAGAAATAGTAGACATGACAACCCTACCTTGAGAAGAGACCAAAGAACCCACACGGCAATCATGGCCCTTTTCTCTCTCACAAATGCTTTGTCTAGACTTACCAGTATTAGACTAAATATGACTTTATGGTGCTCAGAGCGACAAGAAGAGACTGGTTACAGCAGAGCGCTCTGTGGATAATGACACACTACAGGCAGCTGTAACGTTCCAGTCAGGTATAACAAGGAGGCAGTTTAAGTTGACTGAACAAGGTTAAAATCTACGGATTTTATTTGAACAGAGGAAAACTAGACACACCTAAATTTTCAAAGAACATTGTCGCTTTACTTATCACAATGACATCTGAGGAAAGACATAGCAGCCAAAAACAATTTATTATAACAATAAGTGGCAGTGTTGACTGATGTTACATTAAGGCCATTATAGTTTTTCTCTGATTTTGGCTACAACTACTGACCAAAAAAACACTATGGGGGAGATTTATCAAACTGGTGTAAAGTCGAATTGTCTCAGTTTCCCCTAGCAACCAATCAGATTCCACTTTTCATTCCTCACAGATTCTTTGAAAAATGAAAGGTGGAATCTGGTGGTTGCTAGGGGCAAACTAAGACAATTCTATTTTACACCAGTTTGATAAATCTCCCTCTATGTGTGAACATATCCTAAAAGAAAACTTGCAGTAGACGCAAAGAAAAGTCAGGAACATAATAAGGATATCAAATTAAAAAAAGTTCGGGCAGAGGTGCTGCATGTGCCGTTAGTGGAGACAATGTGAGTATGAAAAAGGTAGTGCAAGGAGCTGCTCACTGAAAGGGCTGTGCAGCAGGCATGACTCCAAAAATCCCCTTATAGTATATCAAACAGGGAGCTGCTGCCACCTTCGGAAGGACCAAACTTGGCTTGGCTGTAAAGTGTAAGTAGACGAGAGGAAAGTAGTGGTTTGAGTAGCGGTTCCACCCAAGGTAGAACCAATACTGAAGATGGAGCAGATTCATGCAGAAATATCACTAGCGCCAGGAAAACATAACGAAGCTCTTCTATATTAAGACTATGCGTTTCTTTATCAGTCAACATTACCTGATGAAGACCTGAAGAAGACCTGAATAACTAAGGTTATACCTTCGAAACGCATAATCTTAATTAAAAAAAAAAATGCTTCTTTGATGTAGACTAGCACTGGTCTGATGTTTCTGCATGAACCATGCTCCATGTCTGGTGCCGGCTGAAATCACTACTTTCCTTCGTCTACTGGTATGGTTGATATAACAGCTCCAACTACTTAGAGGCTCAATTGCACTATGTCAGTGACAGAGAACCTTTGGCACTCCAGCTGTTGCAAAACTACCATTCTCATCATACCTGGGCAGCCAAAAACCTATGTTTAGTTGTCCAGGCATGATGGGAATAATAATTTTTCAACAGCGGAAGTGCCAAATGTTAGTTATCACTGTTATTACATGGTAGGGAAAACCCACAAAATACACTTAAAGTGACACTGTCACCTCCTTTTGCGTTCTGACATCTCTACACAGGTGTAAAGGGTAAATTTAGCAGATTTCATACCTTATTTTATATCATACGTCATGGGCTTGTTCAAGTAAAAAGTGATCTTTTATGACTGCAGATTATGTTAAGTGGGCGGGGCCTCGCGGCATTAGCACCACTTAGCCCCGCCCACAACACCACTGTTCCCCCGCCCCCTTGGCGGCCATGGTGGGCCAACTAGGGGGTGGGGCCTAGACCTTTATGCCAGCCTTTCCAATGGCTGGTGAGGGAGCGGGCGGTGGCGTTGTTGGCGGGGCTAAGTGGCGCTAATGCCGCGAGGCCCCGCCACTTAACATAATCTGCAGTTGATAAAAGATGACTTTTTACTTGAACCAAGCACCATAACGTATGATATATAAAATAGGGTATGAAAACGCTAAATTTACCCTTTACACCTGTGTAGACCATGTCAGAATGCAAAAAGGAGGTGACAATGTCACTTTAAAGTGTCCCTGTCGTTATAACTTTCAAATCTAAATCAACAGTAGATGTGATATAAAGCAAGTTTGCAATTTACATTCATTTTTATTTTTTAGTTATCATGGAAAACACAGCATTTCCTGTTTTCTGACTCTTTTTTTTCTCTAAGAACAGGAAACAGTCAGAAACCAGGAAGTCCTGTGTATCCCATGCCATCTGAGCGCTCACAGAGAGAGGCAGTCATGTGTCTGATGGACACATTGAGCTGTGACTCCCTGTACTGGCGGAATTCCTGTGTTTAGTGTTTTTTTTTCGAGCTGCACAAGTCAGAAAATCTGCCTTCAGGAGACTGGACCTGGATTTTCTGGTAAGTACAGCTTTTTTTTACAGCATGTGACAACAAAAAAAATGAATGTATATTGCAAATTGCTTTTCTTTCACATCTACTATTGATTTAGATTTTGAAAGTTATAACACAGTGACCACTTTAAAGGCTATGTTTACACAACTTTTTTTTTTTGCATTTGGGCCCTATTTTTCTTCATTTTTTTTCCCATCCATTTTTGTAGCCATTTTTTGAGCTACAGACTAAACATGGCTATTTTACTTAATGCCATATTGTGGGCTGTATAACATGCGTTCATATGTGAACAAACTGCCACATACTATTAAGTCCAATAGAACTCAACTCAATTTTTGGGGATGTTGAGGAATAAAAGAGACACCTTACTATGAAAAAAATGCTCTTTTTTTCTGATAGCAAACAAAGAGCTCAGCAGTCATTTACGAGGGCAATATCAGAAATGAAAGCTGAGCCTTGATTGGTTGCTACTCTCTACATTATTTTAAAAGGTTGGCCAGCCCCCTAAGGGTGCCTTCACACCTACCGGATCCGCAGCGGATTTTCTGCTGCGGATCCGCAGCAGATCCGCAGCGGACTTGACTAAATGAATGAACACAGCATTAAATCCGCACTGTAAAATCCGCTGCGGATACGGTGTGTGTGTGAAAGCACCCTAAATTTGATATAAAACCAGCTTAGAATGTTGAGGAAAAAAATAAAATCTGATAGCATGCTCGGTTGTTTTTCGCATTTAAACTAAAAACTCAATCAAGTACCATAGACATAAACAAAGACAGTTGCTCCTTCCTCCCTGCCTAAAGTTTTGAACTGACGTATTCTTGCAAATTGGTGACAAGTGACTTAGAGCAGCTGAAGTGAGAAACAATTCTCACTCTTTTATCCAGGAAGGAAGTATCATGTGCAGTGTTTAGATGTTACACCAAATTAAACAAAAGACATGTTCTTTTGTATGCAAAAAGGAATTCCTGGTTTGAAGAGGTAGGAAAAACAGTATAAGGAATTTTAAGGTGCGGGGGGGGGGGGGTACAAAACAGAATAAAAAAAAAAAAAGAAAAAAAGAGGCATAAAGATAGATAAGGCAGAGGGAGAAAGAGAGAGAGGAAAGAAAGAGACAGAGAGAGAGAGAGAGAGCAAGAGAGAGGGAGAGAGAGATGCCCTGATAACACTTTTTTTTTTTTTTTTTACAGTTTGTTGATACTTCCTTCTGTTCTCTATAAACTAGGTTTATATATGTAGATTTATAATTTCTCGGACAGTTCAGGTAATAATCAGATGCGTGTGAATTTCCTTTTTATAAAGAGGGTAACTATCAGGTGAGGGGGTTGTGATTATAAAGATAAAGAGTATTTATAGGGTCATTTTCATGCAACGATTCACTGCTGTAGGGCTGCAAACAAGCAGATCAGCAAGATGGCGCTCGTGATTAATCATTGTATCGCTCGTGCAACCTGGGAAACTGATTTGTATATATCTGTGCTGTCAGTTTCTAGATCACAAGTAATCTATACTTACCACACAGTACTCTGGACGTCGGCTTTACCTACACATCTTCTTTAAAACATATCAAGACATACACTGTGACATACCCAGAGGATTCTATTTGGCACCACTTTGATTGATTTATATTTTAATAAGATAGGATGAGTCCTGGGTTGTTACAAAAAAATTATAATGATTATAATATGACTGTAGCAGAATGTAATATATGCATATGTGACAAAGCACAAAATGGTCATCATGGTGGCTCAGTGTCTTACAGTACTGCCTATCTAGGCTTTATCATTATTTGACTGGTGGGGTGTGACCCCAGAGACCCTCGATGATCAGCAGCATGAAGGGGCAATAGTTGCCAAATGCACATACCTACTCACCAATATGTAAAAGGGGTTGTCTGGGATAAAATTATATTTAACTGTGCTGCTGGGGCTGCGGAGAACAAGTTAGTGAAATTTACTTACATGCCCTGCTCTGTAGCCGCGCCCGGCAACATATTTACCTATGATTTTATTCAGGACAACCCTTTAAGCCCTCCAAAAATCTTCAGTAATAATTATTAAAGTGGATCATTTTGGCATTGTATTGTATCCTTGAATTGCTATCTCCATATTAGTACAATGCAGTTTAAGCTCTTAGCAGTTTAAGTTTTAGTTCTTGAGGAGGCCTATCTACTCATGGGCTCAATTTTCCCTGTTTAGCTGCTGACAGGTTTACTTTAAGGGGTATTCCCTCAAAACTTTTATTGCTTTGATAAAATGTACAAGCATATTTACCTGCATTCTGTAATATGCTATTTTTGTTTTTGCTTGGTATCTCAGATTCCCCTCTCAGATGAACAAATCATCTTCAGTCTAGGTCCACTCCGACACGCTCTTCACCCCCTCTGTCGGAGACAGGGTCACGTGATCTGTGGCTGGATTAGCTAACCAATAAACAGCTAACCCAGAAGTCACATGACCCCTGCTGGACCAAATACAGCGCTTGAAGCCACCAGCCACCGCCCCCATCTCATCAGCAGCCACTGGCCCCCAGTATCCTGACACCCCCGAATCCCCTGCACCCACATCAGGTACGGCATCCGACATCTGTCCCCCCACCCAGACAGCATCAGCCACAGCCTGACACCCCCGCCCCCAGCTCATTAGTAAGAGCCTGCATATCCTGACAACCACCACACCCCCCCCCGGGGTATAAAATTGCCTAGGCATAGGCCATTTTATAAAATAGGTATAAAATAGCTGAGGCCAAACTATACCCCTCCAGGCCAGAGTATACCCGGGGTGTAAAATAGCCTAGGCCACAAATCTATATAACTTTCTGATATCAGTTGATTTGAAAGAAAAAGATTTTCACTGGACAACCCCTTTAAGTTGTGATACTGTGCACAGAAAACACCTCTTAACCCCCTAGAGGAGCAGAACACCAAACTGATGCATGTTGTGCTCCTCTTTAGAAAGGATTCACAGGGAAAGTAAGTAATTTTTTCAAAGAGGAGCAGAACACCTATCAGTTTGGTGTTCTGCTCCTCCTAGGGGGTTAAGAGGAGATTCTGTTCACAGCACAACAACTTAACCCCTGCCTGGCTGGCAAACTGAGCCGGCTCGGCAGCAGTACAGACAGGGCCCCCTCAAAGCAGATTATTAACGGAGCAGGATGACGGGATGGTGCTGTGGGGGGCGGAGCAGTGCCAAAGGTTACACCAACTGACAGTGCAGGACTGGTGCTGAGGAAGAAGGTAAGACATACACCTTCCTCCTCAGTGTCCCTGGGCACTGTAGGGGGCTATGAGCAGGTTATATCCGTCTTACCTGCTGATAGTTCCCTTTTAACTCTTTACTTTTTGCAGGCCAGGCTCTCTGCACCTGACCATGGAGTGTAAAAAAAAATTAAATGTATTATGTGATTTCCTGGAAAACTCTGCTCGGTTCTGGAACAGCCCTCCAGAACAGATTAAGTTCAAGGACAGAGGTATGACTGTACATATACTTCAGCCATGAAGCTAAAATCTAATCCATAAGGCTTACTTGCCGTTTTAGTAGATGATCTATTTGAAACGACCATTTTTCTGCATTACAACACTTCTACTGGAAATAAGATGAGTTGAACTGAAGTGAAACTGTAAACCCATCTGTGAGATTAGTTAAAATAATAGGGAGAGTTTGCTTGAAGATGGGGAACTCCAGTAGGAAATTCATCTGCAGTTGTTTGAGCAGTAAAGGGAAGTTCTTTGAATTTAAGAATTTGAGAAGTAAAGTTTCACTTTCACAACTGATCTAGATATACAGTATAAAAAATGCCAGCCTGTGCCTTGGACTGAAAATTCCCCCAGTCTGCACAATTTGTTATGGGAAGTCTAGTAAAATCCCGTGCCTATATTAAATATTATGCAAAATGGACCTCCAGATTCTCATACAGCTTTGTGAACCTTTCCAGCCACATTTTTACATATGGCAGATTTTAGCCTTATTGCCCCTTTAAATATATTCACATTGACTTTACACCTTTACAGACTTCCCGTATTTGTTTTATTTTTAAAATCTTCCTGTCTTCCTTCAGTTTCAAATGACAGGCCACATCTGTTAAGCTGTTTACCACAGACTCTGGCCAATCATTCTTTACACTCAGGATACAACAGAAAACAGCATCATAGCACTCTTCCAAGCGGTAGTCATATTCATTTATGTTGGCCAGATATCAGCTTATTCTGTTTAATGTCTGTTCTTTTACAAAACTGAGGTGAGGGTTATATTTAAAAAGGCAAATGGAGAGTATATACCGTGTCATGCCAACATTAAAAACAAGCATGTCAAAGGCTAGGCAGGTAATAACTATTCAGGAGCTTTACCTGCCCAGTATTTTCCTACACAGTGCTCCCTGCTGACAGGAATTCTCCAGAGCAGCAGCAAATCCCCATAGAAAACCTCCCTGCTCTGGACAGTTCCTGTCATGGACAGAGATGTCAGCAGAGAGCACTGTGTCAGACAGAAAAGAAACAAACATTTCCTGCAGGACATACAGCAGCTGTTTAGTACTGGAAGACTTGTGATTTTTAAATAGAAGTAAATTACAAATTTACATAACTTTCTGAAACAAGCTGATTTGAATAAAAAGATTTTCGCTGGAGTACCCCTTTAAAACAATGGAGCTGATTTACTAATGTTTGTTTGCAGCAGCAATCGCGTTTTTTTGTCCATTTTCTCTGTCGGTTTTAGTGTTCTGACATTTTGCTCACGTATCGACTAGCAGCCGAAATCTCGCTGTGAGTTTAGCAGCAAGATCTGCTAAGAGTCAAGATCCTGGCAGGCCCCTGGGACTACATACTCGCAGCAGTCTTAAAGGGCAGCCGCCCCGCTTAACCCCCTTTAACCCCTTCCACTTGGCTCCCTGCTGTCTGTATATACATTACCTCTCTCCTTGCTGCACGCTGCAAAGTGTATACTATGTGTATACTATGTGTACACTGCGGCCGGGATTCCATTCATGTTCAATGCAAAGTATCTTTTGAATTAATCACGGCCGGTAAAAAAGTATGTTGTGTGAACGTGGCCTAAAATTGCATTAAATATGGTATAAAAAGCTCATTTTTTAGCTGGTTCTTGTAAAATACATCATTCAGTATAAGCCGATATCAACAGTCAATAAAGTGTGACATTTTCATCTAAAATCTCAATTTTATTTCCAATTAGGGCATCTTCATATGTGAGATATTTTACAGAAATAATCTGTTCCATACATCTTTATTGGGTTGTTTCTGCAGCATGTGCATGGCTTTCAGCAAACTCCATTCCCATGAATGAGACAGAATGTTTTTTTCAGCAAATCAGATCCCAGTAAATATACCCAAGGGCCTCATGACATTTGGTGCTCTTCTCACTTTAAGCAATAGATCGGTAAAAGGGATCTAAAGAAGCTTGCCACAGATGTCTCAACTGGAGCCTTAGTAGAGCTGTAACAAGTGCATGCCTTTTTGTGCCACAAAATTCACACTGATATATATTCTTATTTGTGCTCATAATTTACAGGAAGTAATATGGAAGCTCTTTAATTCCGTACAATAATTTTACATAGTAATCACTGATATCATAGGGTTTGTTGGGTGTCTGGAGCCGTCTTCCATCTTTTTTCTTACCATACATTTGTGTTCTATTGTAAATTGTATAAACATTTATGTGCTATTTTACAGTACATTAATGTTTAAAGTGTGTTTTTGCTTTCAAATCCACCTTGTACACCTTTCAAATACACCTTGTAGATTAAAACTTGCTTATAGCTAGAGATGTCCATACTCTAGTTTACCTAATCTGATATACATATATAAATATATCGGAAATGTAATTACGCTTTATTAGACGTGCACTATGCTAGATTTAGATGTATTCTCTAAAATTATTCCGAAGGTTCTCTCACTGCATGTGTTATACTATACATAGCGCTCAATACCATCTATGGAACACATTACACCAAACTAACAAACAACTGCTGTTGTTTACTCCTTAAATCTGATACATCTGCAATTTGACAGAAGGGGCATATTTTTTACATTCAAATACCTTTTTCTGTCAATAGGTAGATTTCATAAACTACAGGCAGTAGCGGTCTTGGGCACCACGCATACCACGCAATTGCGTGGGGCCCCCGACATCCAGGGGGGCCCCGCTCTGGTGCCCAAGACCGCTGCAGATAACTATGTGCGCTCGTAACGATCGCACATAGTTAAGGCAGCAGCGGCACTGACAGGGCAGGAGCCATTGGCTCCCTCCCTGTCAGTCACTCTTGTGGCCGCAGGAAGTGTTTCCCCTGCAGTCACAAGAGGCTGCTCTGTCTCTCTGTGCCGGCGTTCGAGGCGTCACTGGAGCGCCGGTGCCATGACAACGGGAGCGGAGAGCGGCTCTTGTGACCGCAGGGGAAACACTTCCCGCGGCGACACAAGAGGGAAGAGACGAGAAGAGGAGACGCTGGACCCAGGTGAGTAAAAATGTTTTTATTTTTTTTATACTATATAGGAGGTAGAGCACACAGGGGGGGCTATATAAACGGGGGGAGTGCACAGGGGTGCTATATAAAGGGGGGGAGCGCTCACAGTGGGGGTCTATATAAACGGGGGAGCGCACACAGTGGGGGTCTATTATAAACGGGGGAGCATGCAGGGGGGCTATATAAACAGGGGAGCACACAAGGGGGCTCTATACAAGTGAGGGAGCGCACGGGGGCTATATAAACGGGGGGAGCGCACAGGGGGGGCTATATAAATGGGGGAGCGCGCAGGGGGTCTATATAAATGGGTGGAGCACACAGTGGGGGTCTATAAAGGGGGAGCACACAGGGGGGGCTCTATACAAGTGGGGGAGCGCACAGGGGGGCTATATAAATGGGAGGATATCAAAAGGTGATGGGGGATAAATGGGGAGCGCGCAGGGGGTCTATATAAAGGGTGGAGCACACAGGGGGGGTCTATAAAGGGGGAGCCCACAGGGGGCTATATACAAGTGGGGAGCTCACAGGGGGCTATATACAAGTGGGGGAGCTCACAGGGGGCTATATACAAGTGGGGAGCTCACAGGGGGCTATATACAAGTGGGGGAGCTCACAGGGGGGCTATTTAAGGGGGTAGCACACAGGGGGGGGCTACATACAAGTGGGGGAGCTCACAGGGAAGCTATATACAAGTGGGGGAGCACACAGAGGGTATATACAACTGGGTGGAGAACACAGGGGGTATATACAACTGGGGGCAGCACACAGGGGGTATATACAACTGGGGGGAGCACACGAGGTATATACGACTGGGAGTAGCACACAGGGGGTCTATAGTATATACTGGGGGAGCACACAGGGGGTCTATATAGTATACTGGGGGAGCACAAGGGGGGGCTATGTATAACTGGGGGATCACACAGGTCTATGTATAACTGGGGGAGCACACAGGGGGATCTATATACACTAGGGACAGCACACAAGAGGTATATTCTACTGGGGCAGCACACAAGTGGTATTTACTACTCTCGGCAGCGCACAAGGCGTCTATATAACTGGGGGCAGCACACAGCGGTCTTTATTACATTGGGACTGCACAGAAGTGCCTATATGCCTTACTACTATACTGGGGCACAGGACATACCTAATTATTAAGTGGGGGCACAGGGACACCTTTAATCTGTGGGGGCACAGAGGGGCGTAACTACTATATAGACGTAGAGGGGACCTAACTACTGGATGTGTTGGAGCCTAAAATATTTCTCTGGCAGATTCTGGAGGGAAGATTCCCAGCCTGGAGAAGACTTCAAGGTGGCCCAGGCTGGATGGAGAGAGAAAAAAAAAAAAGTAAAAGACGCTGATCAGAGAAGACACCTCCTGTAAGTCACTGGATGTAACTGCACTCTGCTATAGGGTCTGTAGTGATAGGGGTCATGGTGTGGCAGTATTATGTTATGGCATCATTGGTAATATCTTCCGGTTTGTTCAGAGCAGTTTTGAGGTGATATGTAATCTCTGTATGGTGGTAGGAGGGTTATAAGAGGACTACTGGGAGGGGGGGGCATGGGGGGGCCCCAGACATGACTTTGCTTGGGGCCCCAGAAATGCCAAGACCGCCCCTGACTACAGGTCTCAAGCAAAGAGCATCTTACATGTACATTTACATCTGTACATTATGCTAATGATGAATCTACATGTGTGATCTACCAGATCGGTAATTTTTTGCACCATGATCTGTACTTTTTATCGGTAGCTTGCTTGCATGTATGCAACTTTATGAGCACTTCTTATTACAACTTTTCTAGATTTGATGTGACCAAAAATCAATTTTACACTTTGGCATTTCTTTGTGCTTACGCCATGTGAAATCAGGATTGTGATAATTTAATAGTTTGGGTACCAAATATTTTTATTTATTTATTTGTTTATAAATGGAAAAAGGGGGTGATTTAAACTTTTACTGTAGGATATGATTTTTTATTCATGAAGAAAACTTTTTTTTACACACACACACACACACACACACACACACACACACACACACAAACAGTAATTTGAAGTCCCTCTAGGGGACTTCTATAAACATAGCACTAATCTTTCATAGAGATCAATGCAGTATACGTACACAAGATTGATTGATCCATCAGTTCAGTGCTTGATTACAATGGGCTGCTGGAGCCATTGCAATGGAGCACCAAGCCAGGATCAGCATCATTGTGGCCCTGACAGAAGCATGGATCGCCCCTCTGCGATTGCATCACGGGGGGAAGGATCCAATCACTAGACCACTATGTATTGGGATTTTTAAGCATTTGAATGCAGCTGTCAGCTATGAGCATTAGATACAATACTGTAAACTGTTGCAACAAAGTCTTCTGGTTTCCCTACTCTTGGTGTATATATTTGGGATTACTTTTCTGATTTCTGCACCTTGCACCTTAGGGAATCCTGTAAGATTATTACTGTTTTGCTCCCTTTGTTTCCTTATGTTATACAGTGAAAGTGGAAGCTTTCCAGGCCTAACTTGCCAAGCTAGATAGGAAGCTACCATGTCATCATAAACCTACATGGCTGTTTCCTTTGCAAAGACCCCAAAGGTCATTGTCACTGCTTTCTAAAATACTTCAAATGTGCATGACAAATCTTTAACACATTGTTAATATACCTCAAAACATACCTTAAGTGAAAACATAACAGTGCCTGCTTGCCTATCCTATGCTTGGAAGTGGATCTCTATTAAGAAAAAAAAACCACTAGGGCTTTGAGATTATTTTAAGACTAATTAGGCAATGCAACTCTATGGCAGATTACACTGGTAAGATATCAAAGGGAACAAGCTATTGTGCAGGGACCCTGTAGGGTAGTATGTGGTGCATAAATTAGATAAAAACCTCCCTATGTGCATATACAGAATTGAAGACATGCAGAGGTCCAGTAAGGAACATAGCAGGTTGCAGATACCAAATAACAAATCCATACAACACAAATCTTTAATGTTGACATGTGACCTAATCTGGCCTAATGTTGGGAGTACACACACAGATGTATTGTAGAACGGAAAAGGCCGGGAAGTACACAGTTGCATATACACGCAATTTACATGTAACAGTCACATACCAGAATATTAAGGGGTTATGCCAAGATTAAAAGCTATTCCCCATAAACAGGATAGGGGAAAGCACTGGAAACTAGCTGATACTTAGACCCCCCAATCAGCTAGTTTCCCCTATCCTGTGTATGGGAGATAACTATCAATCTTGAAGGAAATCCTCTAAGAAGGGTATAATCCTCTAAAAAAAATGGTATAATGTGGATGCTAATCATTTGTCAATTGCAGGTGTCATGTGACAAATGGATAGGACCAGTAAGCTCAGACTTCAGTCATGTGTAAGATGGTGAAAAGAAGATACTATAAGTCGGTCAGACTGTTAGCCGATTGTGGTTGGAGGGGTGGTATAGGACAGAAGTTTAAAAGTTAGGAGTTGTATATGGTTAGAAAAATCTAGCTGCTTACTCCAAAGCCAGTTTTTTCCCTTTAATTAATGATTAAAAACCTCCAAGAATAACGTGTAGATCAACTGCTTTCATTCTGACTGCCTTTGAACTGTCCCCACAGCTGATATACAGTACTGTAGAAACAGATGTCCGCATAGGCTATGTGAGAATTCCTAAGTGATGTTGCAGATGAGAGCTGGTGTTTTGCTGGGAAGTGGGAGGGTGGAATTTCCTCCAAAATCTGGAACCTTGACAGATAGCCTGCCATGCGCTCTGACAAATACTTTGCAACTACTCCCGGAATGTGTTAGTTTAGGGACTTATTGTAACAAGTTCTATTTCATGTATGTCCACCACAGGATATGATTTTATCTGTTGGGAATGAATTATTTTTTAAACGGGAACAATCTCATTATAGGTCTCAGGAAAAGGATATGCCATAAATTGTTTACATCTGTGCATAAAGCTGGGATGAAGTTACACTTCAAATACCACAAGGAACAAAGGATCATAGGCAGGTTTTTCTCTACAGCTGCTGACCCTAGAATCACATGTTTCAATGTGATAAGTAATAGTGCAGGTTTTGCCACATGTGTCACAAACTCGCAGTAAAACAGTATGGTTTTTTGAAAATTTTAGCAAAACCAGTGGTAAGATCCCCACATGAACTGTAAATATACCCTAATGGTGGTGGCAGCTTCAGCTAGTGGTGGCAAAGCTTGCAGCAAAACACCATGGCTTCTACATAGCTATCTCTGAACCTCAGGGAGTGGGAACATACAGACTGGCAGCTCAGACTGACAGGAGATAAGTGTATTAGAATAGAGTGCCCAGAAGTGCCCCTCACCTCTGCTGCCCTGCGCAGTGTGGTGTACGCTCCATGCTCCACACTGACAGCACAGCAGCAATGTGAGTTGCTGTTTTTCAGTCCTGTTTAACACCTTCATCAGTCGCCCCTCTTCTCCTTGTGTCACAAAATGTTTTATGACACCAAGAGCAGATAAGAGAAGGGTCTGAATGAAGCATATAGAATGACAGGAGGAATGTTGGCACACGCAACATATAGCTGTATACTTTGGTCTGCCTCTCTTAATCCCTTTCTTATCTGTATGTCACAAACATATGCACCAAAAGCAGCAAGGGGTGATGTACCCCCTACAGTGCTATTAACACTGGAGGAGGCTCCAGGTCAGCTAGAAGCCTGGCTCACTCCTAGCCAATGTACATACTATCATCAATGGGATTATTTTGGGCCTGGGTGGAGGAACATAATAAAGAAGGTATAGTTAACTGTCCTGGTGGCCACCCAGTGCCGCGTACTGCTCCTGGACCCCAGCTTGCAGTCTTCCTAGCTTCCCTGCAGCTACGTCATGACCCGGCTGATAGTTGCCCCGCTCAGCCAGACAGTGACTGGGGCGGGACACCACTGCAGTCACTGACTGGCTGAGTGGGGTAAATGCCAGCTGTTACCCCCCACCCCCGTCCGGACTTCTCCTTTATTACATAGATGTGATTTTTTCAGTCAGTAAACCTCTACTAGCTGCCAGGATCTCCATCAATTTTAGGAGCCCCGTGATTCTGGTTGTTGTTTTTAATACAGAAACAGTTTGTGGGACTTAGTAACAGCTATGAACACTTACATTAAAGCTTTATCAGGAAATACTGGCATTATATAGAGAGCGACAGAGATCTTAAAGGAGACGTCTGGCAAAAATCTTTATGAAAGTATTGTATTGTCTCCAAAAGTTATACAGATCCCAATATACACTTATTATGGGAAATGCACATAAAGAGCTTTTTTCCCTGCACTTACTACTGTATCAAGGCTTCACTTCCTGGATAACATGGTGATGTCACGACCTGACTCCCAGAGCTGTGTGGGCTGTGGCTGCTGGAGAGATGATGGCAGAGGGAGGCTCAGTGTCCCTCCAGTGCCCTGTGTCCCCTCAAGATGCCCCTCTGCCATCAATCCTCTCCAGCAGCCACAGCCCGCACAGCTCTGGGAGTCAGGTGCTGAAAATCACCAATTTTAATCCAGTTAGTGAAGCCTGATGCAGTAGTAAGTGAAGGGAAAAAGCACTTATGTGCCATTTCACGTCAATAGGTGTATATTGGGATTGTATAACTTTTAGGGGGCACAATACAATAACTTTTGAGTTTTACATATACTGGAAATTTTTGACTGCAATCACCCATAGAAAACCATTAATTACCCATCCTTCTCTAAAACAAATACATTGGGCGACATTCTCAAGAATAAAGAAGAATTGATCAAAATACAAAAAGACCAGTAATGTTATGCAGAGCCCCATTATTGAATAACAAAACGGGTGTCTAGTAAACAAGCTCTTCTGTCATTATGCCATATATTGTCCTTGTGGACGGTTTTATGTCAGCAAACAAATGCTCCTGGGCCACATAGGTAAATGGAGAAATTGCTCCAGGTTTGGGAAGGGTGTGCCCATTGATTTGCCCATTGGATGAGAGATTATCTGACGATTATCGCCAAGATTTGAAGCCACAAAGCACCAGAACAGAAACAGACTATAAAATAGGGAACAGGTTGATAAAGGAAAGCCTGAGGCTCCATCCTATCTTTCAAATCCATCCCTGGCTTTGGCTTAAAATCTTTGGAGCATATAATCTGTCAGATAATATCTTCTGTGTAAAATGCGGCCTTAGCATAAACTAGTGTTATGTTTCTGTGCTTAGAAAGAGTGCAACTACCCAAAGAGGAGGAGATCGTCATTGATATCTGCTACAAAAAGAGACTATAGGATAAGCAGTCGTTGAAGACCATAGGTCCTAGAGACTTAAATAAACCCTAAGGATTATTGATCCCTTCCATTTATGTTGTATATGGTTTTTAATTTTGTAACATTTCTTACTACACTGTCCTAAGTTGGTCTATATAAGCACAAACCCCTTCCTGTGCAAGGATTTCACAGGCCAGTGGAAGTACCTATTAGTAAATGGACTGGAAAAAAGAAATCAGGGCTTTATTTAGGACTAGTGTCTTACTAAATGTCCCCCCACCCCGGGTGTTTAGACTTTGGAGTCTAAACACAGAAAAGAGGCAGATTTGCTCCATGGTGTATGCCAGTCATATCCCCCGCTCACAGGCGTAAATTATTCTAAAAATCTACACCTGCTGGAACAGATTTATCTGACAGATTTTTGAAGCCAAAGCCAGGAATGGATTTAAAATTATGAGAAATCTCAGTCTTTCCTTATGATCTGTTCTTTTATAGTCTGTTCCTGGCTTCTGCTTCAAAAATCTGTCAGATAACTCTCTCTGTGTATAGGAATGCTATCACAGGAACCTTCCCTTATTGTCTAATTTAATAATAGTGTGCATCATTATAGGCGATGATTGTGTAAGAAGATTTTTTTTGTGTGAATAACCAAATTCTAGAAGTGATGGACATAAATTGACATTGGAATAGAGCACAGGATAAGATTTCCAGTCCTGAGAGATATGTCTTATTTCCCACCAAAATTCTGTGTTTCATTAACATAAGTTTAGAGAATGATGTTAATTGCCCCCTGGTTCCCACTGTACAAAAATTTGCGTGGGAACATTTTCCAAGGGAAAATAGCAATTTCCTCTTCAGTAAGTCAAGTTTACATTACTGCCATCAAAGATTCAGGCTTCATGCAAAATAAGGCAACTTTGTAATAGAAGGCATGCCCACACACAAGATATTGCTGAAAACATTTTAGTATTTGCTACTATGTGTAATAATGTATCTCAAGATATTTCAGGAATTTTCTAATGAAACATCTGTGCTATTTCCTGTTACAACACAATGGGCTTCAAATATTGCAAATTCTGACACAGGATACCCATTGAACTCTACAAACCGTATAATTCCAGTTCCATTTATGTGTATTAACCTGAGCTATCCCTAAAGACCCCCACTCCCCTATGGGACCCTAGAGTGACAAGAAGTTGGCCCCCTCTGGAATAACCCTGTGCAGCCCCCTATAGAAGAGAGTTCCCTGTGCTGCTGCCCCTATAGTAAATGGTTGCTGTAAAACATCTTTAGAAATAAACTGGAATTATACAGAAGTACAGTAAGAGCGGGATGGATAGAGGGAAGAGACCTTCCCAGTACATCCCCCCCTTCAGTTTGAGCAGAGCCCCACCTGAGGCAAAGACTTATCTATGCCTCAGTATGTGCCAGTATACAGCCATGCTGAAGGCATAGCAGTATAAATTGCACAATACACTGCACTACAGTAGTAATACAGTGTATGATATGAGCGATCAGATCACTGGTCCTTGTTTTTAATCCACCTAACAAAAAACAGAAAGCAGTATCAATAAACTTTAGTTGGTCATATTATTGTGTAGGCTTGGCATTATCATTGGAATACTAAACTCAATGTCTGCCATGATAATCCTTGGCTTCATGTGGCACCCCACATTAGGAGAAGGTCCATCATACTGCCAAGGAGAACACACAGCAGTTAATCCTTGTGCAAAAGGGAGTACACATCAAGGTGCAAGGAGCTTGACCAGACTTCACATTGTTCAGAAGATCTGATTTTTATTAGACAGATCTTTCACAAATAAAGCTGTGTATGTATCCCTCATTAGCTCTTATTGCTGGGGGAACCTCCTTAGGCAGTGCATGTTCCCTGTAGCAACCATTGCCATGAAGGTATAGAAATACATGCCAGTCATTAAATAAATGGCCAACCAATGTAATATTTAGATGCAGCATGTCCACCAGAATGGAAGCCACTCTCCTGACACCTAGATAAGGACTCTTTATTTGCCCTAATACGGAGAGGGGTTGTCATTCTGAGACCACCTCT
The DNA here is from genome assembly GCF_027789765.1 of Dendropsophus ebraccatus. Lineage (NCBI taxonomy): Eukaryota > Metazoa > Chordata > Amphibia > Anura > Hylidae > Dendropsophus > Dendropsophus ebraccatus. Next base: position 26,208 of record NW_027208563.1, read on the forward strand.
TTAACTTTATATGCTGCTAACGTGTATAATATCCAAAGTCTAGTTGATTGTTGCTCCTTGCATGAGACTACTTTGTCAAAACAGTGAGACATCAACTTACTGCCAAGTGGTGGTCAACCTAAACCCCAAGGGGCTGATGGTTCAGGAATGTGGCTGAACACTCCATTAGTCATCTCTGAAAATAAGGCAGCAGTATATGATGGGAAATACAAGTATGAGACAGTATGATCATTGAATCATGATCTAAACTTCTACAGACCTCAAGATTTGAAGTTTTGAACTTACTTCATGGTAGACCTAGAATGATAACACTTAAAAATACAAAAACATAACAAAGTCCAAGCAAGATACTGTATATTTGAAGACATGCTACCTTTATACTTGTCCAAAGTAAACCAACAGCCTCTAATATTAACGTCTACATGTCTATGCAAAGTCAGAATCATTAGTAAATCCAAAGACAAGCAAATATACGTCCCTAGAAGTGTCATAAGCTAAGAATACTGTAAAGACACAATGCTTTTTTAAGCTCCCGAAGCATTTTGATCTAATAATTTATTTTTTAACTATCCTTTTACAAGCACTTTACCCAAGCTTAATCATTTCCAGCTCTTGAAGGGTTAACATCTTTTTGTTTCTGTTGTACGCACATCATTACATTACGAAGCCCAATGGGTTGTCAAGTGTGAGACACTAATACAAGAATGGATTACTGGCTCTTTCTCGGCAGAAGCTGCAATAACTATGCAGTTTCTAAAAAATGTCCTTCAATCACCCTCTGTAGACTTGCAATGTGAACGTATATTTCCTTCGGAGACAGGAGAGCATTATAAGCATCCTCCACTCAGCATCCGAGACATGACACTGCTAGACTCTGCAGCCGGCTATCATAGTACAGCCAAACTCAACGCCAGAACAAATAAAATCCACATTACCAAAGATACAAGTATTATTTGTCTCTAAAAATTTCCATAACATTTCCGTAAGCCATAACTTAGACTTTGGACTTAATAATAAAGTCCCTAAGAGAAACTCTAAATAAGTTTGAAATAGATTTTACACCTTCCGTGCCACTTAAAGGGTTAAATGTTTACCATAAAATCACCTTAAATATCTGTATAAATGTGTATATTATAACAACGGTAACATCTTATTTTAGGCTGGAACCCCCCACTGTCCTCTAGTGTCATTGCATCTGGAACCTACCTGACCTCAGCAGTCTAGTTTTGGTACAAGAAGCTGCAGATACTGCAAGATGATTGCTGCATTCTGCTAAAAGTACTGTACCTTGGTCCTTGACGTTTATGTCCGCTCCAAAGAGATGTCCTGTATCCCTTGGTGTCTCTTAAAACATGATCAGGATTTCCTGTTTCAGTGGGAAAACAACTCAAGAACTGCAGCAGGCAGCCCTCCACTTAATGTTGTTGCAACTCCTCCGGCCCCAGTTATTTAGTTGCTGCCCATCATCAGTGGGTGTGGATGCTGCTCTGGACAGTGTGTGGGCATATGCAGCAGTAGCAGCACGGTGACTGCTATGACATTGAGCTTCCCTTTCTCTTGACTAGCTCCCTGCCGCTCTTACTGACTAATAAATAAATAAATGAATGGGCTGGCTAGAGGTTTCGCACTCATTCCAGTGCAATCAAGCTGTGTGATCCAAACTAGAAGGAGTGGATGTACACAGTGGGACAAGATCCAAGGCTGCTCACATTACAAGAGGCTTGCCAGTAGAAGCATTGCTGCATTGTGCAGCTATTATTTCACAGACAACTATTAAAAAGAGAAGAGCAAAACAAGGGCTGTTAACATTCAGTCTGCTGCTTTGTTGCATGATGTTAACCTCTTAAGGAGGAACGGTCACCACCCGTCTGTTTTAGCAAATACATTGCTAATGGAATAATAATTCTGAAACATCTTCTCATATAGCTCTGTGTGCTCAGTTATTCTTACTACTAGAAATGTATAGCTATATTGTCAAGTGGGTGTTACCAGTTAGGGGCGTGTTCCTAAACACAGCCAGCTTTGATTGGATAGAAAATTTAAGGACACCCAGATTGTTATTTAGAGATAAATCTCTAGTAAGCATATAGATAAACCTCACAACACAGAGATATAAGAAAAATATTTCAGAATTATTATTTCACGATGAAGAAGCAGAAATTTAGCTGCTTCCTTTATTTTTGAAAGTATATTGTTCTGGGATCTGTTAGTCCAAATTCAATGAAGCTTTGCATGCTTGCGTGTAGTGTGCACTCCTATAGTGGACATTGGTACTGTGTGTGTGGTACAGTACTTCAGATTTAGGGGGGTTGCCTAAATCTGCAATTAGCAGGTTTCATAGATTTGGCTTCTGAAGCTTCCGGTAATCTCAGTAGTCGCGCACACAATTCACCTTTACCCGGGATAAAAAGAAATTGCAAAAACAGCACCCCCTGTTGTGTGTTATATTACAATTCAAGTCCATTTCGTTTAGTGGAATTGAGCTGCAAAACCACACCCAAACTGAGGACAAGTAAGGAGCTGTTTCTGGAAGAAAGTGGCTAAGTCTGCACAACCCCTTTAATACAAATGAACAAATCATCATCTAAAACAGTCATGTCAAACTCTGGCCCGCAGTGGCATTTTGATTTTGGCCTGCCAGGCAATTCAGAGTTTTAACTACATCTGGCCCACCATGGCTACATATGACTATGCTGGCTACATATAAGAGACTATGGGGAGGGCTGGCTACTATATGAGACTGCTGGGGAGGCTGGCTACTAATAAGATACTATGAGGGAGGGCTGGCTACTATATGAGACTATGGGGAGGACTGGCTACTATATAAGAGACTATGGTGGAGGGCTGGCATGAGACTATATGGCTCCTATATAAGAGACTATGGGGAGGGCTGGCTACTATATGGACTATGGGGAGGGTGGCTACTATATAGACTATGGGGAGGGACTATTGGATTCTGAGGGAGGGCTGGCTACTATATGAGACTATGGGGGAGGGCTGGCTACTACTACTATAGGAAGCTACTACTTGTGGAGGGCTGGCTACTATATAAGACTATGAAGGAGGGCTGGCTACTATATAAGAGACTATTGGGGAGGGCTGGCTACTATATAGGACACTTGGGGGCTGGCTACTATTTGGGCACTATTGGGAGGGCTGGCTAATGTGAGGGGAGATTTGGTGGGGATTGACTATTATATGGGTTGGGGTTTAATCATGTCACAGCAATTTATCATATCATGTCAGTTATAATAGTGCACGGGTGTTAGCACCAGGTATGGCAAGGGCAGTCAGACAGATATAGACAGACAGTGAGCCCTGGCTGTTCCCACCCCCTGTCCCTGCCTACTTGCCTCAGTCAGCCCTAGGCAGCTGTGGACAACCACGAAGGCAGTCACTGCACTGATGTAAGTGGAACACAGAACACAGACGGGCAAACAAACACAATAAGGTGTGGTGAACAGTCCGGGTCAGTAATGGCGGGCAACAAAGGTACAAAAAACAGAGGCAGTCGGATAGTCAAGGGTCAGGCAATATGGTCAAGGCAGGCGGCAAAACTGGAAAGTCAGAATACGAGCAAAAGGTAAGAGTACCACAGGTCACAGCAAGCTAGCCTAGCAAAGAACTCTAATAGCCAGCGTCTGTCTGCTAGGCTTACCTACAATTTATGCAGGATCAGGGATTCAGTCCAGCAGCTGATAGGACCTGCCCCTGATCCTCCACACAGCTCACCTGCCAGCAGCACGTTAACCCTGAAGCTGCCAAGGCACAACAAGCAAGTCGGATGGGGCTGAACAAACCTAAAATAAACCTGAGTTCAGACAGTGTTATAGAACTGCACCAACTCAGTGGCTTCTCGCCGCACAGTCTGAACCTAGGAGCGCCAGGCCACAGTCCTGACAACGGGGCTGGGAGACGCACACCACTGACAGTGCCAGGAACACTGCACATTGCTCTGTTTTTAGGTTTTGAAAGGGGCATTCTGAATATTTTTTTATTCAAAGGGAGGTAGTAATCAAAAATACCTATACTTACCAACACTGCTGCAATGCACAGCACTTCCTGTGTTAGGGTGGCTGAGGCAGGACACCACTGTGGCCACTGATTGGGCAAATGGCAAGAGAAAGTCCCAAATCTAAACACAAGAAGTTCTGGACTGGAGCTGGGGATAGTGGCTGGGGAATGGTGAAGGCAAGTATATATTTTTTTTGTTTGTTTGTTACCACCTCCCCGATATTTTTTTTTTTTTTTAGAATCCCAGAATACCCTTTTAGCTTCACCATAGCACAGTAAAACATATGTAGATTTGCCCGCCATCTTATGGTGGGTTTTAGTTCCATTATTTTCATTATGGTCCTTTTTGCATACACCCACAAGTAACTCTGTGCTCCCAAGGGTCTGAACAGAGAAGCCACAATAAGATACTTAAGTATGTATACATAAAACATACATTCATGTGCAATCTTCACAAACACAAAGCTTCCATTTATAGCACATTTATAACACTTATTTTGAGAAAACTGATAAATAACTTTCATTTACACAATGATGGATACTTATTGTAATCTTGACTTACAGTCATTTTCAGGCTGCCCTCTTCTTTTTTCTTCCAATTCCTCAAGGTCCTTCTCTTTTTTTTCTACAGGAATGATAAAAAGAATGTAAACCACCAACTATAAGATCACACATTACAAATAGGAAAGAATAAAATTATGCATTAAATATAAGAAATCTTATATTTTATATACTGTACTAAAAGCAATGTAGCTACTAGATAGCAAGAATATGTCATTTATAGGAGCCTACATCTGGTTAGCGCCAATGTGGTGTAGTCTATACCTGATCACTTTAGATTACTTCAGTGTTAGGAATAAGGAGTTGGCTAAACCTAATAGGCTATTGATGGGACTGAAAGACACTCTAAAGTGCAAGGAGAAGCTGCAGACACTCGCAGTTCACGAGTGCAGTGACACTCTCTTTCTACCACTCTCCAGTCCCAGCAGCTATTCAGAGAGCTTCCGATGCAGGATGCTGTACATTGGGCCGTATTGGAAATGCTTCAGCCCGGCAGGGGCTGTCTCTCCGCTCCTCTGTATATTTAGCAGACCTGCCTGCATGTGACACATCTATTGCTAATAGCGTGGCTTTTAAAGGGGCAGAAGGTACAAAGCATCCATCTATCAGTTTTTTCTTCTGTCCAGCTCTGGTTGGGGCTTATCTCTTGCAGAACAAAGGGGTCGGGCAGTGTTTTTACATAATCTGTCAGTGAACTGTTGGGAGAGCCCCATACACCTACTATATAGGTGTGTGGGAACCTCAAGGATGACCTTTATTTTGAAAGCTGACCTCAGATTGGGTGCTATGGGCAACAAAGGACTTTTTTTTAACTATATAACTAAATTATATATCTCCTCAACTGCTCAGCGGAAATATTAAAATCATCTAGACTGTATGTAAAACAAATTTGTAAGTAAAATAAAAATATGTAAAAAGAAGAAACTGTACAGCTCTACAGATCTTTGTAGTGCTTTGGCTACAGAACATTGCAGGAAAGTTATGAGTAGCTTTGCAGTCATGCAGCTTTACTAAGCAGAAACCATTATTTGGGGAAATATGAAGACAATGTTGCTTTTTGGATATGGAGCCACATTTTCTGCTTCAGCTTCCCTAAAGCAATTCTAAGCAAATATTTATATCTAGTGCAAGATGGTTTTGTGTCTCCAACAACTCCACTTTAGTGCCGAAACATTTTATTCATGATTTACAAGTGGACACTAACAAGCTTTTGATTCTCCATCGATTCTAAAGGAGCCACGTCAAAGAGGGCGGGGGGCTTCTTCCACTGGGGGAGGGCTGGCCCGCCCCCAGTGCTTCAGCCCAGGTCGGTGCCTGGGAACGGAACAGCTCTGTGCGCAGGAACTGGGCGGCGGTTCAAAAAAAGGACTGCGCTGTCGCCATTCTATTGGTATGCTACATTTAAAGCAAATGTCCTGATGTTACATAGAAACATAGAATATTGTCTGCAGAAGAAGACCACTGGGTCCATCTAGTCTGCTCTTTTAGTATTTTCCTTCTTATTATGCTTATCCCAGGCATATTTAAATTCTGTTATTGTAGATTTACCTACCACATCTGCTGAAAGTTTGTTTCAAGTATCTACTAATCTTTCAGTAAAATAATATTTTCTCCCATTGCTTCAGATCTTTCCCCCAACTAATCTCTGTGTCCTCTTAAAGGTTTTTATCATGCCCCCCCCCCTTCTCTTCTTTCCTCCAGACTATACAGATTAAAATCCCTAAGTATTCCCTGATATGTTTTATGCCTCACACCCTCCACCATTTTTGTAGCCTGTCTTTGGACCCGTTCTATTTTATCAATGTCATTTTTTAGGTGAGGTCTCCAGAACTGGAAACAGTATTCCAGATGTGGTCTCACTAGAGCTCTATACAGATCTATACAGATACACAATCTCCCTCTTCCTACTGGTTATACTTCTAGCTATACATCCCAGCATACCATTATATATACAGCTCAGCATACGATTCGCTTTCCCCACCGCCTGGTTGCACTGGTGACTCATTTTAAGGCTGTCAGAAATCACTACCCCTAAATCCTTCTCTTCTGAAGTCTTTGCCAACACAGTACTGTCCATGTGATACTCAGATAGAGGATTCCTTCTCCCAAAGTGCATTATTTTACATTTGGAAACATTGAACTGCAATTTTCCATTGTTTGGACCACTTATCTAGCAAAGCTTAATTATTCTCCATATTACTGACACCTACAGAAATATCAACCCTATTGCAGACTTTAGTGTAATCAGCAAACAGACAAACCTTCCCTTCCAAAGCTTCTCCTATGTCACTTACAAATATAATAAAAAGAATAGGACCCAGAACAGACCCTTGTGGCACACCACTTGTAACTAATCTCTGCTCGGAATATACACCATTAATGACAACCCTCTGATATCTATCCTTCAGCCAACCACAAATCCACTGAACTAACCAGGGTTAAGTCCAATTTTCTCTAACTTCTCTATCAGCTCTTTATGGGGAACTGTATCAAAGGCTTTGTGCTGAAGTCCAGATAGGCGATATCCACAGCACCACCTTCATCAACACTTTTGTGACATTTAAAGAAATCAATGAGATTAGTCTGACATGATCGGCCCTCAGTAAAGCCATGCTGGTTTGGATCCATCACATTGTTGATTCTTAGGTGATCCATTACCTTTTTTTTTTTTTTTTAGAAGTTTCCATCATTTTTACTACTACAGATGTTAAGCTCACTGGCCTGTAGTTACTGGTCTCTTCTCTACTCCCCTCCTTGTGGATGGGTATAACATTGGCCTTTCTCCAATCATTAGGGACATCTACTGTTAGCAGGGATTGGTTATACAGATCTGTTACATTCGCTTTAATTCAACCCAAACAGTTTACATCAATGATTTACCTGGTATTTTACTGTGAGATGAACTGTTCTGTGCAACAAAAACGAAATTATCTTTTATGTTTCCAAGTTTTTAGTCTGGGTCCCCACCAAATCCTTTAATGAGCAGGAATAAGCTCAGCTGACTATAGAATCCTAAGTAAGTAGAGGGGCAGTGAGAGAAGCACTTCTAGTGATCATGGAAGCCAGACCCCAACCAATTAAAACTTTTGACAATTAAAACTTTTATCTCTATGATGTGCCAAATTATTTGGAAATGACAGTAACACTTATGCATGTGCACTTCGCTCCCCCTTGTGGTGGCTAAATGCAAACAGATTTATCTCCTTTATTCATTAAAAACCGCAGGGTTCCCCTATAAAGACATATGCAAGAAACAAACACAGAATTTGGTTCACATTATTTAGCTTTCCTTGTCATCATTATTATTATTTTGCTAAAATGGACAGACACTATAGCTTAAACCAAACAATAATTCAGCAAGTTTCAGGGGACAAAATCTCACTTAATAAAATCCTTACTTTTCATAGCAATAAAATAACATCAATCATTGCATAGTTGCCATGACCACAGACTAGGCTTAATTTTGCAGTAGGCAAACTGGGCTAGTAGTATGTGGAAGGAAGCCAGAATCGTACAGGAAAACAAGATTCCAACTCTAACTCTGTAGACATTTGTGGTATCAGAAAGCACAAAATTATATGTTTTGCCCACTGCTAAGCTTCAATAAACTATTGATTAGTAAATAACATGAGTTAGAGAAGGCCATTAAATCAGTGGTTGATAAGCATCTCTGTATGTAAAGTAGACCCCCCCCCTCTTTCAAATGGCTCTTGTAGGGGTCAAACATTGTTCCCAAGAAGACACACTAACCCCTCAGAACTAAGGCTATATTCACACATCCCTTACGTGTATACAAGGCCGCGACCCATTCCGCACAAAAAAGGACATGTTGTAATGCGGACCGTTTTTTGCGGCACGGATCGCTGCGCTAATAAAGTGAGAATGTAGTCTCTGTGAAGCACGGAGCACAACAGATGCACACTCGTAGTGCGAGACGTGGCCGTGGGGCTGCGGTCACGGGCTGTACTACGGATGTGTAAATCCAGCCATAGGCCATGTTCACATGGCGCAAGAGAACGGCTGTTCCATGACCCACCTGGGTCACAGAGTGGCCGTTCTCTGAAAAGATCAATCCGGCCGTTACTGCAGATGATCTTTTGGCCCGCAGAGTTCTGATGCAGGCGCATCAGCGCTCGCCCGCATCAGAACTCACCACAGCACACTTTGAAGCAATAGGCCGGAGCCGCTCGCTTCACAGTGTGCACTGACAGAGCTTTCTGCGGCCGCTATTCAATGTCATGTCAGTTGTTTGCGGCGCCGCTAGGGGGGGGTCCTGGCCGGAACGTATACTTTGTGCATACGCTCCAGCTAGGACCCATAGACAGCAATGCAACATATTTTTTGTATTAACTACGGCCGTTGTTGCAATCGGCTACAACGGCCACAGAAATACAAAAAAATATGTTGTGTGAACATAGCCTCACTCTGCATTCACACTCCTGATAGCTATGTTCCCCCACAGTATTTTTGCTCAGTATTTTGGTCAGTATTCTGCAACCAAAACCAGGGGTGGATTGAAAACACAGAATGGCAAATAATGGATGGTATTTTAAACCAACGGCAGTTGTTTAAAAATAAAAGCAATTATTTGCCATTAAATGGCAGCCGTCCACTCAATTTTAACAGTGTTTCTGGGTTTTTAATCCACTCCTGGTTTTGGTTGCAGAATACTGACCAAAATACTGAGCAAATATATTGTGCTGGAACATAGGGAATGACTTATAGGGAATGGATTTATAATCTCAGTGAGTAGGTATTTAAATCAGTACAGTACAGATGTGGCCATAAAGCTACATACCAATCTGTTGAACAACAGCTGTATAAGATGGTGTTCACATAAATGTGGTTAAAAGGCAAAAACAGAAGAAATGGTGCAAATGCCCAACACATTTTTAAAACAAAGCAGACAAAAATAATTTTGATTTATACCATGCTCGACAGGGTGCACAATAAAAATACACATCTGTGGATCTTGGGCTTCATATATGGTGGCACATAGAGCTAGGTACAAAAGTACATGATGGCAGATAAGTGTGTTTCCAACTCAAACACCCAGTAGTAACTGCTCGCCCAATGACTGATAAAACACCCACAATCCAAACCGAGAGATTTAATACAAAAAAGGATTTGCATTAGCTGGGTCAGTACAATGACAAAACAGTAGATCTACCTTTAAAATCTACATAAAAAGTCGCCTGTCCAGCTCTGTGCCATGCACTCACAAGGTCTTTTCGACTATCAGCAGCATGAAAAGGCAAGTCAGCATTTGAGGACAGATGCTTTCCATGTGCTCCGGTTTCCATCCTTTGTGACATTGTGCTGAGGCTTTCATTTTCATTTGAACTGCTCTTTAATTCAGACTCTGGAACTGGAGAGCAGCACAAACAAAAAGGTAGACAGGGCAGGACATCCACAACACCACAATTTGTATCACTGCTCTGTAAACTAGCAGTCATGGCAGGAAATGGAGTACATAAGCTGTATGTAATGAGTGGGAATTAATACAATCTTATGCAAACATTAGGAGACCCCTTGGAAAATGAGATTGTCAGAAATCCTACACCCCATAGTTTTCTTGTAGCCACCTTAGAGTTTTAGTACTCTTACAGTTCTCACATTCTTCCTTTATTAGGCTATGTGTCAGGGCCCTGGGGAACAAAGAGACACAGGAAAAGTGGGCCCTATGGCTAAGACCTCCACATTGTCCCTACCTACTTGCAGTGCAGGTCCTAAATGACCGGCCGCAACTGGGCGGCGTTCCCTATGCTGCAGTAAGTGCAAAACACACACAAGACACAGTACAGGCGAACAAAGTACAATGACAGTAGACAAGGCAAAGTCACACAGAAGGACAGGACCAAGAAGACAGCGAGAAACCGGGGTCCAAACCAATGGAGGACGAAAGCCAGAGATGCAACAAGGTAAACGGAGAACCAAAAGCCGGACATAGTAGCCACCCCCCCAAGTGTTGTGGCGCATGATTGACATCACTTGTGTACTCATAAAGCCTCAAGACAGAAACAGAAGCTGGACAGGAGCAGCAGGTGAGCATGTTTGTTTTTTTTTTTTTTCCTCTGTTTTTAAGTCAGGAAATACTAATGGTTTCCTTTCAGGAAGCTTCCTGAAAGCCTCCTTACCATAAAAACTGCCACAGAGGTGTGAATGGGGCCTGAATCTGCAACATGTAATTCATGCGACTTTTGCTGCATATTTGGGACAGACCTGCATGAAAAAAAATTACCCTAAAAGGGTGTAGGTAGCTAGAGCGCTTCTAGATCTCCTTGACATTGACTTATAAAAGGAAGATTATAAAAAATATACAGTACTAAATAAATGATGCCTTTACAGGTGGGGTCCCTCAAACATATGATCATATCTAGCCAGGAGGGTGGAGCGTACAAAGAAAGACACAAAATTGAAGAAGGGAAATATTTGGAACAAGTGTAATGACTCTGCTAAAGGAGAATCTGAATAATCATAACATCCAGGGTTTAAAAGGGAGCCTGTCTGGTGCCTTGTGCTGCCTGAACCAGAGGTACTAAGAAACAAGCAAAGGCTCCCTTATAACACTGAGCTATGATCTATTCTGAAACACTATGGTAGTTCAGAGAACTGTGTGTAGGTAGAAACCTGTGAGCCAAGACCACCTGGACAGGTAGAAGGCAGCACTGAGCTGCCGCCTTGATGTTACACCATATTCCTGCCTCATCTTTATATAAAATAACTCTGAAATGCGGTTGTGTTTCTGAGTAAATCACAGCTCACTGTCATGAGGGAACCTTTGCTTGTTTCATGCTACTGAGGTACCTGACAGAAATTCTTTCATTGTGCCCAAATATACATCTTTGTAGGCAGGCCTAGCACATTACATATTCTGTCTCCCTTCCTTTACCATCCCTTCAGTCACTAAGCAATCACTACGGGGGACATTTATTAAGTCCGGCGTATCTTTTTATGGAACGGATGGTGAATCGCGCGGACTCTGAGTCCGCGCCCTCCGTTCCGCCCCCTTCACACCCCCTCCCCGCCCCCCGGCGGAAAGTGCTGATTTGCAAATATTTTATACGCAAATTGGCTATTTGTTAATAAAATATTGCGCAAATTGCCAATTTCCGCCGAAAACCCCCGGACCGCACGATGATACATGTCCCCCTAAGAGTGTTGTTGTAGAATACCACTCACTGATGTCCTCAGAAACCTTCTGTTTTTCCAGGACCAGTCAGCAGCAATAACACTGAGGGGAATGACTAGCTATGAGTAACATACCCACATGAACAGCTCATGAGTCTGCTGTGGTCTTCTTCTGATCAGCATTTTCGTTAACAGAACTTTTTCTTCACCTGATTGACATATGGCTAACAAAGCAAATGTGTGACTTCTCAGTGTTCCCTCTTTCCTTCTTACTCAAATACATGGTGGGGGAAGGCACCTACCTAATAGTCTAGAAACAAAAGGGGACTTGAATGAAAAGGCGTAAATGCCTTTTTTATGCACAAATGGGGCAAATTGGCGTGAAAATATTCGCAAAAGGTATTTTTGAGAATATTTTTTCGGTTCTGCCCCATCTTCGCCAGTGGGCGGAGAGGGGGCGTTACGGCGATGCGGCAGCACGCAGAGGGGCGTGGCCTCTGCATGCGCTGCATTTATCATTTTTTCCATGAAAAAATTATACTGAAACCTACGCCAGCTGGCGTAGCTTTCAAAGTTTTCACATGGACTGGCTCTGTGTGATCGGGATTTATGTAGACGCAATGCTCCTTTACATAAATCCCCTGAGCTGCAGAGCTGTGGGGAAATTTGTAAGCCCGGTGTAAAAAACGCCGGACTTCATAAATGTCCCCTAAGAGTGTAATGTGTGGGGAAACAAGGGCTCTGAATGTTTCCCTGTATTTACAGACTCCATCCACTTTATATGTACATACACAGATAGAGGATGCTCCTCATTGTATATTCTTATGAGCAGGGTCTACATTATTATTGTGTAATGTCTGACTTTGTCTGTATATACACCCTCTGAATTGTAGTCCTGCAGAATATGTAGGTGCTATATAAAGATTATTACTATTATTTGATTAGGAAAAGCTGTAGAAGGCAGAGGGACTGCAAGCCACATTTGAATCAGGCTTACCTCTCTGTCTGTATGGTATGGGCTGTGGATGGGGAGTTCTGTACCTGTAGCCCAATGTAAACCATGTACTGAGTGCTTTCATTGTTGAGGGGGCTCTAGGGCAACCTATTAAGGGGTCAACTTTACAAGTGTATTACAGCAAGACTACTGCATGTTTACATAGCTCCACTACATTAGGGGCAGTGCATGTTTTTTTTTATTCCATTGGAAGTGGTCCTTCAGCACCATTTGATGGGTGTCAGCAGCCACCTCCTCATTCATAAAACAACCCCTATTACAACAGCCAGGGTCACATGGAATAGTTCAATGCTAGCAAAAGTTTACCTCAGAATTTTACCGGCACCTGTGGAAAACATAAGAAACATTGTGATGTTTCTGTGGGGATGCACAAATCATTCGGCATTTGGTTAGCGGTGGCTGCTAAAGTTGGATAAAGCCCTAAGGCTATGTGGAAATCATGGATATAGTCATTGGCTGTATTCATGTTTTCCAGACAAACTTATAGCTTTATCCAACTTCAGCAGCCCCCGCTAATCAAATGACAAACGATCGGGTTCGAATCGACTCGAGCATGCTCCAGTTTCGCTCATCTCTAGTCAAAAGAAGAAAAAGCTATACTCACCTTCCTCACTCTCCCACTACTGCTTACAGAACGCCGTCCCACTTCCTATCAGGATCAGCAAATGGAATGAGTAGCTGCAGTGTTGTCCCACATGACAAGCCTGACCCTGAAGTGCTCTGCGGTGTAACTGGAGCTTTTTTAGTAATGGCAGCCGCGGGGGAGTACCTGCCTAAGCACCATTATAAAACAAAATTCCCTCCATAATACCTCTATAGGACTGGCATGTAATATACCAGTCTTTAATAAGTTGCCCTCATATAATTTGGCCTAAATTTAGTTCTCAATACTACAACACAGCAGTTCTGATTCTGTGTTCCACAATTACATTGGCAACCATTGTACTGTCACAAGCTCTATTAAAAATATTATAGCCCTACATTCAGGTAATTTTCCCTAAGGTATATGTATAGTTTTCAAATGCACAGCACACTACTTTTTTAAATCCCATTAAATACATTTTTAGTCCATTCATGTCAATGGGGTCCAGTATGGGCATGTATATGCCAACATTCCATTTTGACTACAGATGAGCAAATTTTTAGGGCTGTCCCATCACAGTCAGTGACTGTATGGCTCCAGAGATGAGAATTACAGCCCCCTCAGCCCACTCAGTTAGTAACTGACTTTTTGGGCTGGAGGCGGCACAGAGGAGGACACAGAGACACAGAAGACACCAAAGACCAAAGCAGAAGAGGACACCGGTGGAGCGCAGACAGGTGAGCATATAATTTAAAACAAAAATTCCAAAATTTGCTGAGATCCAGCTTCACTCATCTCTACTTTTGACACTTTGTCATTGTATATTTTGAACATGTTACAGAATTACAAACCTAACCTATTATTTTTTGTATATTAATATTTATGACTTAATTTCTTATATCACTTTTTTAAGAGCCAAACAAGTATTAACATTTAGCTGGTTTGCACAAACATGTGCGGAATACGGAAAACCTTGTCTTTTTTCATGTAATATGTAAAGCGATATTATATGTGGTGTGCTTTTATATGTATTTTTACAGTTGATACTTTATATATTAATGGTGCGTTCACACAAACAGGATCTGCAGCTGATTTTCTGCAGCAGATTTCATTTAAATAACTGAACACAGCATCAAATCTGCTGCAGATCTGCTGCAGATCCTGTACGTGTGAACGCACCCTAAGAGTACAAATCCACACACCGTATACGCAGCAGATACGCAGCAAATCTGCAGCAGATTTAATGGTTCAGATTTGATGCCGTGTTCAGTTATTTAGATCTAATCTGCTGCGTATTTGTTGCGTATTTGCTGCGTATCGCAGTAGTAAATACGCTGCGTATACGGTGTGTGTGTTTATACCCTCAGTGTAATAGTATTTGTGTGCAGGCCCAGAGCTGATCCAAGTTAATGATATGCAATTATCGATTAGCATGGAGTCAAGCCACCTGCTTAGCTTGTGGAAAAGGCCAAATGGTCTCTCCAAGTGGCAATAAGCATTTTGCTGCTAAAGAGGTCGCACTTCCAAGGCAGGCCTGGTGATTCCGTGGCAGCAGGGGGTGGATTATTTTTCAGAAAAGAAATAGGAATATGGACTCTATTATAACTTGATCCAAATAAAACATTTAGCCATAGAACCAATTTCATAGCTTTAGGTATGACAGGGACATCACATGGTCTGTCTACTGGTCCTCGTCATCACATAAGGGGGATCTCATGTTTTGAATGTCTAGGGCATGTTTGATATGCTAGGAATCAGAACAGTGAGATATGAATTAAGAAGAAGGGCTGGGCCCCGTACCTTTACCGGGGCACCGAGGAATATATATTTTTCATATTTTCAGGTCTGTCCCGTTGATGGCTGAGGCTCTGCCCAAAGGGGCTGAGACAAGGATGTCAGGTGGATCCAATCAAATTGGTTTGTCCAAAAATTTCTATGCCCAATGTTATATGACCATGTGGCTTACTTTACCGTGCGAGTGTGTCTGCTTGAGAGTGGAACACTTTGGGGTTCCCTGTCTCCCCAATAAATTAACTGACAGGGTGGTGGTAGGAAATTGTAGTGTATGTACAATGTGTTGAGGTGTGGCAGCATCCGGTGGGTCAAGTGTAAGACAACGATGGTGGGTCCCAACACAGAAAAGTGTTATGTGTATGCTTCATGTTTGTGTTTGGCAGCGGCCGGTGGGTCCAGACCAGCAGGTCCAGCAAACAGGGAGTGTTCCTGGTAAAGTGGGTGTCTGGCATCTGGGTAAGCGGAGGACGTCATGTGGCAATTTAGGTTTGAGTTATGGCCTGGGAGCAAGACCTAAAAAGCGTATGTGAGGTGAATCGAGATGTAGTAATACTGCAACCCAAGTGAACGCCTGAACGTCCTACCCCTTTTGTCTTCTCCCCCTTGGTTTGGTCATTGGTCTTCCCCCCCTTGCCACATAACGGCCGGGATTGGTGTGTTCATGACAGACACTTTGCCGATGTATGCCCAATTTAACGAGATTTACAAAAATTTACTGAGGTGTGAGATGGTCTTGATTTTCTGCTGCCACTATTCACTGACATGTCAGTTTTCTACGGTGCCGCTAGGGATCCCGGCCAGAGCGTATACTATGTATACATTCCGTCCGGGATTCCCTGAGAAGGCAACACTACGTGAATCCCACAGAACTTTACTTGTGTGAACATAGCCTAAAAGTGTAAGAAAACCTACTTAACCTTGCTGAAACATGGATATAGCAGTATTACATTGCATCCCATTGAATTCATAGGCCCTCCAAAATTACTTATGATGTTCCTAAATTTTCAAAACAATGCTTAATGCCAGCACACTGGATTTATTATAAAACAAGCAATCTTGGAGTGTTTGTTGGCAAGACACTCCTTTTAACGTTCACTTTTTTAATTACCAACCATAAAATATATGTCGATATTCCACATGGAAAGAAAGGTCACGATTAACATCTGGTCCTATTGAAATGCCTATTCAATTGTTTTTAGAGTAGATACTGCAAATGGTTCGTGAAGAAAATGACATTTAAATGATATTTTAGGATTACAAACTGCCAAACTATTTATTAGTTGAGTGCCTCAGAAAAATGGCATTTCCAGGGGTTCATTATGAAGGAATTATCTACAATTACACTGGCACATATGTCCATTATCATACTTTTTGTTTGCATGTTCCTTTTATGTGCATGATTATTGGTGGGTG
This sequence comes from Dendropsophus ebraccatus, assembly GCF_027789765.1. NCBI lineage: Eukaryota > Metazoa > Chordata > Amphibia > Anura > Hylidae > Dendropsophus > Dendropsophus ebraccatus. The sequence goes on from NW_027208563.1 coordinate 42,719, forward strand.
CTGGAACCAATTAAACACATTTACATTATGTCCTATGGGAAGACACTGCCCGGTTCTCAGACTGCTCCCCTGAACCGATTAGGTTTGAGAACAGAGAGGTACCACTGTGTGTATAAACCTACTCAGCTCCTCCTGCTCTATAACATGCTGCTGGCAGACTAGACTGCACTTTCAATGTGGTAGGTTCACTTTAAGATAACTCTCTTTTAATTTTACTATATGTTACACCACTTCCGTAACTGCCTGTGGTACACACTGCTCCTCAAGACCTCTGCATGCCAGACAGCTCCTATTTTCAATATTATATTATACTGCACTAAAATGATAGGTATACTACCTAATATCTCCAAAATACAGCAGTTGTATTAAGAGCATTGTATTTCTGTTTTGTACTTTAAAAATTCAATATAAAATAATTTTTAGGTTGGCGTATTGACAAGTTGACTAATCCTCGGTTAAACCTTAAACTTTAAAGAGGTGTTCAAGAAGTACATACAGGCACTGGCGGAACTACCGCCGTAGCAGCCGTAGCGGCTGCTACGGGGCCCCGCCGCATCAGGGGGCCCGTGACGCGGGGCCCCTGGAGCTTACATATCCTGCAGCACCCGGCGGCTGAGCATGCCTCCCGGGTGCTGTAGCCGGGGTCCGGTCCCGTGCTCCTCCCGACCCGGAGACTCCTTTCCCCAACCATAGGGAAAAGGAGTCACTGGGCCAGGAGGAGCACGGGACCCGACCGACAGCGCTCCTGTCACCCCCTGTCTGATGCGCGGCTGCCGTCTGATGCCGCGTCCTAGCCCCGGCAGCGCGCGTATCATAGAGTTCTGTGTGGGCTTGTGCTGCGGCCGCGACTTCCGTCACGAGACGGTGTGCCGGAAGTCGCGGCCACAGGCCCACACAGAACTCTATGATATGCGCGCTTCCAGGGGCTAGGACGCGGCATCAGAGCAGCCGCGCATCAGACGGGGTGACAGGAAAAAGGCTCGACGGGGGAGCGTGTTGTTAGGTGAGTTTTTTTCTTTTTTTTAAACTTGCTTTCCTCGGACGGGGGGGGGGAGAGAGAAGGGGGCATCTATAAGGAAGGGGGGGGGAGAGAAGGGGGCATCAATAAGGAAGGGGGGAGAGAAGGGGGCATCTATAAGGAAGGGGGGAGAAGAGAAGGGGGCATCTATAAGGAAGGTAGGGGAAAGAAAAGGGGGCATCTATAAGGAAGGGGGGAGGAGAGAAGGGGCATCTATAAGGGAGGGGGGGAGGAGAGAAGGGGGCATCTATAAGGAAGGGGGGGAGGAGAGAAGGGGGCATCTATAAGGAAGGGGGGGGAAGGGGGCATCTATAAGGAAGGGGGGGGAAAGGGGGCATCTATAAGGAAGGGGGGGGAAAGGGGGCATCTATAAGGAAGGGGGGGAAGAGAAGGGGGCATCTATAAGGAAGGGGGGGAGAGAAGGGGGCATCTATAAGGAAGGGGGGAGAAGAGAAGGGGGCATCTATAAGGAAGGGGGGGAGAGAAGGGGCATCTATAAGGAAGGGGGGAGAAGAGAAGGGGGCATCTATAAAGAAGGGGGGGGAAGAGGAGGAGGCATCTATAATGAAAGGGGGAGAAGAGAAGGGGGCATCTATAAGGAAGAGAAGGGGGCATCTATAAGGAAGGGGGGGGGGAGAGAAGGGGGCATCTATAAGGAAGGGGGGGAGAAGAGAAGGGGGCATCTATAAGGAAGGGGGGAAGAGGAGGGGGCATCTATAAGGAAGGGGGGAGAAGAGAAGGGGGCATCTATAAGGAAGGGGGGGAGAGAAGGGGGCATCTATAAGGAAGGGGGGAGAAGAGAAAGGGGCATCTATAAGGAAGGGGGGGGAAGAGAGGGGGGCATCTATAAGATAGGGGGGGGGGGAGAAGGGGGCATCTATAAGGAAGGGGGGAGAGAAGGGGGCATCTATAAGGAAGGGGGGGAGAAGAGAAGGGGGCATCTATAAGGAAGGGGGGAGGGGGACATCTATAAGGAAGGGGGGGAGAGGGGGACATCTATAAGGAAGGGGGGGGAGGGGGGCATCTATAAGGGGGGAGAGAGGGCCATCTATAAGGGGGGACACCATAGGGGGAGAGCAGGCCATCTATAAGGGGAGAACATGGGGGGAGAGGGGGGACAACATAGGGGGAGAGGGGGATATAAACGTACAACATTGGGGGAGAGGGGAACATCTATAAGGGGACAATAAAGGGGGAAAGGGGGCCATCTATAAGGGACAATATTGGGGAGAGGGGAACATCTATAGGGGGGGCAACATAGGGGACCATCTATAAGGGGACAACATGGGAGGGGGCATCTATAAGGGGGACAGCGGAGGGGGAACATAAGGAAGCTATCTATAAGGAGGGGCGACAGAGAGGAGGGCCATATACTAAAATGGGATCACATAGAGTCAGCCTACCCACTAAATGTGGGTGTAAAGGGGCCAATACAGATGTGCAGTTGGTAGAGATGAGGATGGTGACAGAGTGTGGAGCCTAATATGTCTGTCTGGCAGATTCTGTGGATTCGTGGCCCGGAGAAGTTCTCATAATGGCCCAGGGCAGATGGAAAAGAAAATGAAAAGGGAAGAACTCCGATCAGAGAAGACGTCTCCTGTAAGTCACCTGATGTAACTGTACTGTAATTTATATGGTGTACAGAACCTGTGTAGAGCTGAGTGTGTTGATGGCATAGTGGTCGATCGAGAGGGGGTGGGGCGGGGGGGCCCCAATCAAAAGTTTGCTATGGGGCCCAGCCATTTCTAGTTACGCCCCTGCATACAGGTTATGTTTCCACTAAAGAAGCAGGCCAGCATTTATCATGAAAAGGCGACTGTCTATTGATAATGACAGACAGAAATAATGGATTATGATCAAGCAATAGACAGCTTTTCCCCATAAAATCCCATAGTAGGAACATAGCTGCAGTGTCCCAGAGCCACTGGCACATATGTAGGTTGATACTGTTGGTATGCTGTAGGATGAAGGTAACAGTTTGCGCTAATAGATGTCACTGTCTTTATTGCACTACTTGGTTATTACAGAGTGAATGTGTCTAAAGTCATGTATTTTCTGTGTATGCCACTGTATGTTCCACTGACTGAGAGCCAATCCCTAAGCTGGGTGTCTCAAATTAGTTCCTTCTCTGCTCCTGTGAGCTATCATCTGTTACAATCTGTGTCTCCTGATGCCACCTCCTACCTTATCAGATAGCTCCCTGAGGGTATATATGTGAGGTAGAGCAGGTTTTTTTTTTTTTTTTTTGGGGGGGGAGTGTTTTCCAGAGAGAGAGAGAGAGAGAGAGACAGACAGAAAGTAAGAGAGAGAGAGAGAGTACCTGCTGAGAAGTACATTCCAGGGCCTGGCCTGGAGACCAGGACCCATTTGTGGGGACATTATGTTCAGAGACTATTTCTATTTCTTCAGCACCTCAATCCTAGCCATGTCAGGCAAGTATATCTTGCAGTGAGGCAGTAAAATGGGAATCCTATCCATACTGGGGGGATATCTTCTCTACTCATCCTGATAACTCAACATGATTAAAGACAGCATTTAGGTAAAAGCAAGAAAAGCTGATAACTCTTTTAAGTCTAATTCAAGTATATTCTAAGTCTATTTATATATACCTGCACACATCAGTGATTTATCAAGTCTCCAATATTCTACAGTATACCTATGTGTGGAAGAAATTTATCTATTCCAAGTATTTTAAGTATTCCAAGCACCCAACTTCAATGGATCTCAGTCAGTGTCTTCTAACTGTATTGCACTTTATACAAAAGAGTGTTCTAACGTGTACTGTGCCTTTAATTTGTTACAAGTAAAGTTGCACCTGTTTAAGTACTTGCTGTAGTTCCTCACACTTTACCTGCACCTACACCAACTTTTAACAGGTGTGTGTATGGGCCCCAAGGGCACATACCACTCAGGTAAAGTGACACAAGCTGAGAAGGTACGCTACCACCTGCCCTAGCTAACACCACTGGCTACCCTAGATTACCGCATTGCCATATATTCAGAGCTCATGTAGCCACTATGTGACCCAATGATCTGGGACCTAACTTGGATTTGGCCTAATTCTCATTAACATTAGATGGTAAAAACATATTCAAGTGCGCACATCATTTTAGGTGCTGCCATGTTATAAAACTATAGGGATGCACTAGTCAGAGAGTCTGACTTTATGACTTTATCTCCTAGTAACATTGAGTTTAAGTGGTCACTACTATTGTAAAAGCAGAAGATAATCTTCCTTAGCCTTCTTTTATACTATCATCAGAACTTGCATTTTGATGGATATGTTTACTACTAAAAAAAAATTGGGCTGGTTTATCATGTTTTTCCGGCAGCAAATTGTTGGGGTTTCGTTTATTGGGTTTAGTTTCCGATATATTATTAAGCAAACCACTATTTTTTATGGGGTTTTCTATTCTAAAAGCCAGCCACTTTTACAGTGGCGGGATGGTCGGGGTTGTAGTTTTGCCCTGTGAAAAACTTTCAAGATTTGTTAAGGGCATGCGCCACATTAATGAAATAGATGCAAAAAAACCAGACACAAACAGCAGCATAATGTCTTAAAATTGATGCATTGTTAGGAAATGAGGCCCAATGTGTGTTAACCTGTGATGTGTTTTGTGAATAATGATGTCATAATACCAGAATTTTAAGTTTATACTGATACCAACTTTTTATTTTAATATTCAATACCAATTCAATAATAAAGTTTTTATAAAAAACTACGGCAATAGAAATATAATGCCCCCCAGACAGCAGATATAATTCCCCCCCCCCCCGACTGTTTTTACATTGTTAACCGTGTAATAAATCTGACATGTTATGTATATTCTTCAGGCCCGCACCATTACAGTGATACCAAGTCATAGACCTTTTTTTATTTTACTACTTTTTTAAAATAAATGTACTTAAAATTGCCCTACTTTGACTCCTATAACTTTTTCATCTTTCAGACTGTAGGGCTGTGATGTGAGGGATCATTTTTTGCGTCATGATATTTAGTTTCGGTGATGTGACCAAAAATCTAGAAAAATTTGGCTTTTTTTTGCCCTTACGCTGTTTACAGTGCAAGATCAGAAATGTGATAATTTTTTAGTTCAGGCAATAACACTTCAGCTATCACGGTCCGATACAATGGACACATCCATCACCTGTCACCATCATCGGGGACTGTGCCTGGGGGCACTGGATATACACTGTGACCCCTTTCCTGTCTGCCCTGGAGGGTGACTCGGATTTGGGCATCAGAGTAATTCGCAGACTACAGTCCCCCATAGCCAGAGCAAGGCCGATCTCTCGGTCACCACTACATCACTGATGCCTGCACCAGCAGGGTTGTGACAGTCCAGGTCTGCCTCCCCCACCTCATAGGCGTGCTGGATACTGCCATGTAGTGGCCACATCTAAATCGTCGCTCTCTTTACATCCAGCCTTCACCTTGGTTCTTCTCTCCTGGACTGCCTCCTGCTCTTTTCATCTATTCATTGCTTTAGCAGACCCTATTAGCAGAGAGACACCACCAGGGACAGGCAGTCATTAGCAGCGGGGGTCTGCTACCCAAAGTAGCTGACCCCCGCAGCATATGAAGCAGCTCAGGAAGGATTAAATGCCACTAACAGCATCTACACAATGATCACTCTGTGCCGGCTATTTGAAGTTAGCGCCTCTGGGGGTGGGGCGGTCAACAAGGTGAAAGCAGTGAGAAAGAGCTGCTGGAGGCTGCAAATTACTTTCTATGTTGAGGACCGGAGCATTTTCAGAACATTTTGCAAAGTCCTAGAAAAAAAAAATGAAGCCACCCTTACCTGATGCCTAAAGGCAACTCACCCTGGCACAGGTGAAGAGCAGTACAGGACATGTAGTATCACACTATAACGTAGGGAGGCGCTACTAGACAGCCAATCACTGCATGCAATTCACTAATATTGGGGCTTTACCAGTAAAGTGGACACTTTTATTGGTCGATCATCTAGTTATTCACATGTGCTGCAGATCCTAACTGTCTTAGGCTAGGTTCACACTGCGTTTTTGCAATCCGTTTTTTCGTCCATTTTTGCAAAAAAAGGATGAAAAACGGATAAAAAAACATGCATTTTTGTGCCTGTGTTTTGATCCGTTTTTCCATTGACCTCCATTGTAAAAAAATGGATCAAAAAGCATCTGTTTTTTTTAACGGACACAAAAGTAGTGTCAGCTATGTTTTTGTGTCTGTGAAAAAAAAAAAACAGATCCGTTTTGATCCTTTTTTTTTTTACAATGGAAGTCAATGAAAAAAACGGATCAAAACAGATGCACACAAATGCATCTGTTTTTTTCATCCATTTTTTTAAAACAACGGATGAAAAAATGTATTTAAAAAACGCAGTGTGAAATTAGCCTTAGGCAATGTAGGTTGACTTTGGTCTCAAGTTACGATGGTCCAGAAAGTAACATTGTATGTTAAAAATATTGTAGCCTGAGGCCATTGTAAGCTGAGGGATCACTTGTACATTCACATGTACAGGATCTACAACCAATTGATGCTGCAGATATCAATGAATTGAACTTGTGCAGCTTCAAATCTACAGCAGATCCTGTACATGTTAATGTACCCTAGAACTAATATACAGTATTTTTACCAATAATTATATAGAAACAAGTATAAGATGTCACTCACACAATGCCCAGGCATGCATAACTAGATTACTGTACAGTACATACACTGAACTTGCTCATTAATGTTATTCTACTTTCTCCCACACCAGTTAGTCATCCTTACAAGGCTTCACCCTCCTACATGCCTATATGCCATGACCTTTGATTTCTATAACCACCATTCTTACCCACAATCCTCCACATGTTCTCTACTTGAATTCTTTGCCATAAATATCTGCTATGTTATCAAAGTCTCATGCAATGAATCCTCCTGAGCAACTGCAAGCTACACAAGGCTGAATTTCATTTTCTTATTTGAGCACATAAAACAGTGCAGTAAATAAAAAGAACACAATTCCAGTGGTTGCCGCACTTTTAGGGTAACTTCACACGTACCGTATCACTGTCGATTTGATGGTGCGGATGTGCAGCAGATTTGATCTAAACAACTGAACACAGCATAAATTCTGCACCATCAAGTCTGCTGCAGATCTGCTATAGATCCTGTACGTGTGAATGCACTCTTAGGGGGACATGTATTAAGGTGCGTATCGGCGGAAAGTGACGATTTGTGTATATTTTATTCGCAAATGGCCGATTTGCGAATAAAATATTCGCATATCGGCACTTTCCGTCGGGTACACCGGGGGGCGGGGGTGGGGGTGTGAAGGGGGCGGAGCGGGACGTGCGGACCCTGAGACCGCGCTATTTATCTTTTGCTCTGGCAAAAGATACGCCGAAAACCTACTCCACCTTTCAGGTGGCGTAGGTTTTCTGCCGTGCGCACCGACGTGCACGGGATTTGTGTAGAGGCAGTCCTCCTCTACATAAATCTCCGTAGCGCCGGAGATGCGGGGACATTTTTAAGTCCGGCGTAAAAAAATGTCGGACTTAATAAATGTCCCCTTAGTCTATGTTCACACATGGTAAAGAAAATATGAAATACGGTCAATTACAGCCACCAGTCTATATGGTGTGTGCACTGTAAAACAATTTACCATTGGCTTCAATGGAGTGAATTATTACATTGAAAAATTTTATCTCAAAATTTACGCTGAGTGAACGTAGCCTAAGGGGATTTTCCAGACTAAATGATTGATGGCTGATCAGTTGTTCAGCACCTGCAATACACAGGGGCAAATTTACTAAAGATGTGCCCTGGTGTATGCCACAGAGAAGGCGCAGATTGTGGCCTTCTCTATGGCGTGTGCTGCTGCTGTAACCCCTGCTCACCTAACTGGAGGGAAGGGGCGGAGCAGCAAGTGAGGTGGAGGCATGGGCTCCTCCCATCCTTAATTTATCAGTTACATCGAGAAACAGGCGTAAACCAGGCATTTATTTACTCCTGAGCAGGTGTAAAGTTTTGTGCAATTCCTGTGCCAAGTGCAGGTCCAGCTGAGTTCACCAAGTGTGAAGGGTAAGTGTGGGGTGAAACTGGACTAAGGGCACATTGACTGGGCAAATATATAGCCTTCTGTTAAGTGATTGCACTTGCATATTGACCATCTGAGGGTTTCAATAGCGATACGGAGTATGTTTATTTGTCTCCTCTGTTACAAATAATAACATGCAGCAATTTCATGTATTCTATGCCCAGTGCCCATTATTATATTTTGTAAATGTTTATCTATATGTATGACATAGGATTTAATGTGTAGTTACAATTTACTTCCACTCACTCCACTATTACACCAACAGATTATCTGACAGATTGTTTTGAGCAAAGCCAGGAACGGACTATAAACAGAGAACAGGTAATAAAGGAAAGACTGAGATTTCTACTCTTTCCAAATCCATTCCTGGCTTTGGCTAAAAAAAATCTGTCAGATAAATCTGTTGTAATAGCGCCTCTAGGGGGTCTGTATACTACTTTACCTCCTTATTCTGTTTTTTTAATATATCTTGATTTGTGAATTTAATAAAGTGATACAGGAGCCAGAAGCATCCATCTCTGCAAGCTAAGTTCTTTTATATTGCTATTTCTGAGCGAGTTTTGGAGCGTGCGAGTTTTAATCTGAACTGTGTTTTGTCTCAAGTGTGGGACTTTAATATCTGGGGCTTTAGATTCGGGGAGTTTTAGAGAAAAACAAATTGTTTATTTGTTGCTTTAAACAAATTATTTGTTTGCTTTTGTTTGTTTTTTTTAATTTATACTTATATCCCCATAAAAATGAGCTCCATATTTGACAATGCAGTTCAATGTACATCTTGTGCGATTTATGCAATCCTTGATCAACCGATCGAGGGTGCGTACAATGTGGGAGATGTGTGCATGTTGCTAGTTTGGAAGCCCAGATCCTGGATCTAAATGAGCAGCTGCAAAGATTGAGATGCATTGGCAAACTGGAAAGGGGTCTGCTGCTCACTGAGCAAGTGCTCCAAGGGGTAGATGGGGGAGAGGGTGATAGCATGGAGGTGCAGGAGGAAGAGGCAGCTAGTTGGGTCACAGTTAGAAAACGGGGTAGAGGGAAGAGTGTGAGGGAGGCTAATCCTAATCTGGCACACCCCAACAAGTTTGCCAAATTGGCGGATGAGGGGGATGTTGATTCAGGGGCGGCATTGCTGCAGCAGGACACTGCCTCTGAAAGCCAGGGGGGTGTCTGCTCCAGTAAGGTGGGAAATAGGAGTTCAGGGCAGGTACTGGTAGAGGGGGACCAATTATTAGGAGGACAGACAGGGCAATCTGCTACAAAGACCAGGATCGTCAAACGGTGTGTTGCCTACCTGGCAACAATGATAAAGTTAGAGGTAGGTGGCGGGTCCTTAAAAACGATTTCAGGGACTTACTGTAGGTAGGAAGCTTAAAACTAGGACCTCCGAGGTGATATTCTCCGAAATATTACCTGTACCACGAGCCACACCTGAGAGACAGATGGACATTAGGGAGGTAAATAAGTGGCTCAAGAGCTGGTGTAGGGTAGAGGGGTTTGGGTTCATGGAGAACTGGAGTAGATGGAGAGCTGGCCTAGATTATGGAACTGGGGGTGGAGCGGCGGGAGGGGATAGAACAGTCACTAGTGACAAGAGGAAAGGGAATATGGACAAACATATTAAATGTATGTATACAAATGCTCGAAGCCTCACTAATAAAGCTGAGGAATTAGAACTCATAATGGTGGAAGAGAAATATGATATAGTGGGGATAAGCGAGACATGGCTGGACGAGACCTATGACTGGGCCGTTAATATCCAGGGTTATAGTCTATTCAGAAATTACCGTAAAATAAGAAAGGGGGAGGGTCTGTCTATATGTTAAATCCTGCCTTAAGACCATTCTGCGGAGGATATAAGTGATGATAATGTGGAGTCTCTTGGGTAGAAATAAGGGGAGGGACGAGAAATAATAAAATTCTTATAGGAGTGAGTTATAAATCTCCAAGTATAGTGGAATAATCCGAATATCTTCTTATAAGACAAATAGACACGGCAGCAAAGCAGGGGGAAGTCATTATTATGGGGGACTTTAACTACCCAAATATAAACTAGAAAACAGAAACCTGCAGCTCCAGCAAGGGAAGCGGGTTTTTGGAAATAGTAAAAGATAATTACCTTCCCAACTAGTACAGGAACCAACAAGAGGGGGGGACCTGATCTAACCAATAGGCCAGACAGAATATCAAAAAAAAAATAGTAAGTTTTCAATTATCCTTCAATAAAATGATTTGTAGAGGGGCATTATATTCAGGAAGGCTAATTCCAAAAAAACTAAGAGAGGACCTTGGGGACATAGACTGGGACAATGCCTTCATAAATAAAAGTACACAAGAGAAATGGGACAATTTAAGGGGATCCTGGGTAAATCGTGTGAACGACACATACCATATGGGAATAAAAGTAGTAGAAATAAGAGAAATCCAATGTGGTTAACTTCAGCTGTAAGGGGTGCAATAAATGATAAGAAACAAGCATTCAGACTACTAAAACAAGAAGGTAGTGGGGAAACATAGAGCAAACATATGACATAAGAATAGAATGTGTAAAAAACAAATAAAAGAAGGCAAAATGTCTTACTATATAAATAACAAAAGACCTTAAAAACGAAAATGTGGTCCCCTCAAAAATAATCTAGGTGTAATGTCGGAGGGTGAAGAGAAAAGGCAATCTACTAAATACATTCTTCTTAACTGTATTCACAGAGGAGAATCCCATAACAGACGACATGACTAGGGATAAGTAAATCCTCCCACCAAATCTCACCTGCCAAACAACAAGAAGTGGGGGAGACGCCTTAAAAAACATTAAAATCCATAAGATCACCGGGCCCGATCGTTTGCCTTCTATTACACACGGGACAATTATCGGCCGGCTAACGGACGATATCAGCAAAATACGGCCGATGATCTTTCGGTAATAGGGCCTTTGGGCCATGTTCACACCACTATATTCTGGTATAAAACAATAGCTGTTGTTTGAGGGAGGAGCATGGTCACATGCTTGGCCATATTATGGACAGGATCGCAGTTCGAACAACGGATAGGATATCAAAACAAGGGGTAGGGCTTCCTAGAAGACCGTTGTACAGCGGGGGCACTTTCAGTTCTTATATTATTATTAATAATTATAGTATATGGCATACAGTTGCTGATACAGGAAGTTGCTACAAGTGGCCAAATTTCTGAAACATATAGCACGGCTGTCACTGTAATCTGCTCCAGAGTTTACCTGAGCAAAATCTACTTTTAAATCCACAAGTCCTCAACATGTGAATATACCCTTAAACTTGCACAAGAGAAATTAAACACTGTTTTTTTTGTAAGTGGAGGTGGTAAACAAAATATTTTTACACACTTCTTGTGCCAGGAAGAAGTGCTGTGTCTATCAGTTTTGAAAATATGGAATGTCACTACCTCTGCCTTCATTACTCTCTCAAACACTT
>NW_027208564.1:0-54021 GCF_027789765.1 Dendropsophus ebraccatus
AGAAAGTCAAGTTTAAACTCAAAGGATTTCTCATACTGCAGAAAATAAAGATGTTACAAGGAAGAGGAACAGGATTTTCCATCTGCCTGATACGGTAAGGAAGAAAGTAAAAATATACCGCAATTCTTACAAGTCTTTGACCATACAGCAGCTATATATTTCCATCTTACCCACTTTCATCTTTGATATTTTTGTATTTATTTTGGAATATCATAATCACATACCACATAGGTCAACAAGAAAGCATCTGTAATATCTAAGTGGAAACACATTTCTAAAAATCTATGTATGGATACATTCTGGTTTGATACCAATAGAAAGAGTTGCCATATAGCCATACTAGGATGCATATAAAAGTGGCTGCTGCATAGTTATTGAGTCTACATATAGCATATGGGGTAGAGGATGCATGGTGCATTATAGGGGTTATCCAGTGCTACAAAACATGGCCACTTTTGCACCACTCTTGTCTCCAGACTGGGTGGGGTTTGAAACTTAGTTCCATTGAAGTAAATGGAGATTCATTGCAAACCACACCTGAACTGGAGACAAGAGGTGGAGCAAACGTGGCTATGTTTTTTGTAGTGCTGGATAACCCCTTTAACCACTAAAGAAGTTTTCTGGAAATAAAGTAACCCATCTAAGAAAATAAAACCAAGATATGGAGGGTCCCATTTTGGCAGCGACAACTAATGTGCCTTTGTCTACAGGTGGCATTCACATTTATGTATTGACGAGTATAAATACATGTTTTCATGTGTGACTAAAATTAATTGATTTTAATAATTTCATTAGGAGGAAAAGGCCATCAGGTTCATAAGTCATGGCCAAGTGCTCTGACTTGAGGAGATTTGACCGAAAGTAAGGAGTCACAAGGTACTAAATATTGGCACATGATAAAGCAACTCCAGCGAAAATATGTTTTCTTCAAATCAAGTGCCATAGATTTGTAATATACTCTATTAAAAAAGCTCAAGTGTTCCAGTACTTATCAGCCTGCTCTATGCCCTACATAGCTTTGTCGATATCTATGACATACAGCAGCTGATAAGTACTGGAAGACTTGATATTTCTCTGGCACTTCTGGCATAGTTAATTTGAAAGAATCATTTTTTCACTGGAGTTGCTATTAATGTTACATTTTTTAAATTTATTTGTACAGTTTTCCCAGAGAAGCTGATCCCACCTATTTTCACCCACAGAAGATGAAAAGAAAAGACTGGCAATAGAGCAAGGTTGGTCAATACAGCTATCTTTTAAAAGTATGACTACCATAAAGTAGTGAAGAGCAATACTTTGACCTCAAGTTTAAAAAGACTCTGTCAGTAGGTTTATGCTGTCCTATCTCAGGGTAGCATAAACTAGTGACGGAGAAGCTGAGCAGAATGTGTATCACATTGTTCTGTGCTGCTGATTTGGAGATATCCTCCTGAATAAAGCCAGTACTATACAGGTCGATTAGTGGAGAGAAAGTGAGGGACAACCTGTCAGTTTCAGCGCTTGCTTGCTCTTCGTTCCCCACACGCGCAGACAGCAAGCGGATAAGTGTTGGGGGAGGGTTCGAGGAATTGCAGGATCTTTATAGGGGTTGTCCGGCGCTAAAAAATTATTCACAGAATAACACACATACAAAGTTATACAACTTTGTAATGTGTGTTATGCAGCTGATGACGTGGCCGCGTCATCAGCCGCTCAGCCGCAATTGCTGCCCAGGCAGCGTTATGCCCAGCAATCGCGGCTGAGCTTCGGATGACGCTGCAGAGGGCGGCGGCACTCGGGAAGATCCGCCGTCCGCCCGAAGAAGACGTCACTGCTGAGGATCGGAGACGTGGTCGGCATGTGACAGGTATGTATATGCATAGCGCACCACACTTCGTGTACACGGGTGGGGGTGGTGGGACACGGGGAAGGGGGCCATTCACAGACATAACACACATTACAAAGTTGTATAACTTTGTAATGTGTGTTATTCTGTGAATAATTTTTTAGCGCCGGACAACCCCTTTAAGCTCGTCCAGTCGTCAGCTGCACATCCCCTACTACACAGGTAGATGTGCAGCCAATCACTTTTTGACAGATCAACACAACCTGATCAGTCAGGTTAAAAAGTGTTTGCTTTTAAATCGTCTTGCACTCTAGATTTAGTGTCGGCATTCTTGTAGTTTTTATATAATCACAAGTATTTGAATGTCTTCAAGTGTCATATAGCGTAAATGCCATCTTTTATATAAAAACAAAATAATCTATTACCGGAACTAGTTACATAGTTGTATGTTGCATGTACTGTATGTACATTGTACACTAACTGATGTTCAAAATATATAGCAGTATGTGCTGACTACTGATGGACACACGTGCTCAGTCTTCCTACAGCAAGGTCTCTACCTAGTCATCCTACTGCTCACTGAAGAGGAGCCAATAGAAATAGCTTCTGCTTGTCTGGGAGGGAGCAGAGCCACTCCAGTAACATGGCATCAGAAGACTCCTCTTCAGCTTCTTGGGATTGTAAAGAGATTATATTGTCAGATGGGGAGGAAGACTGATTTTGTCCAGAGCCTTCCCCAGCTAAAGTTGCAAATGCAAGCAAAATATAATCACATTCAGGGCTTTTGCCATAAAAAATGCCTTTTAAATGCCTTTAAACGCCTTTAAAAAAATTATAGCAGCCAACAAGATATCAGCTTCATCAAGAAATAAAGATGATATTTTCAATACTTTTTTTCTTTTTAGACATTAATGGACTGCTGCCTTCTTCCTTAGAGGTGCCTCTCTCCAGTGGCCCATTCCGTAAGTCGCGCTTATCACGCGGCAGCTCGGACTCACAAGTTACGGAAGTTGAGAACACCAAGCAAATGCGGGAGTGTAACAGCTATGTGTACTTCCAAGGAGCTGAATGTGAAGAGGTAAGAGAGGGGATAAACTTGAACATGGGCTGAGAACATTTTCCATGTACTGTACTATCTGATAAGCAAGAGAACTATAAAAGTTTGTCCCATCGAAAAGCCTCTCTCTGATGGAATACTGCTATCCTTGGTTTCAGTGAGTATGGTCTTATGCTCACTTCCGCAAAGTGTACTTACCAAGCAGATACCAGCTGATCGCGAGTAGACCCCTTTTTATGTAGTTGGCAGAGGACCTCTGTTCATAGTGGATGCCTCTTTATTATTATGTGGGTTTTCTGGGCAAAAAAGACTAATAAATGCCCTTACTACACAGTGAATGGGAGCTAAGCCGCAGTTACAGGTCGCCATGACTACATCTTGTGCAGGTGACGATCAGTCTAATTTGAAAACCTAATGCACGGATTGATTATTCTTAAAAGGGTGTCAAAATCTTACAACAATTTTTAATGTTATGTGTGTAATATATATATATATATATAATGTGTGTAATAACACTATAAAAAATTATGAAGATTTAAAGAAGATTTATATACGTTGCTTTTCTAGATTTTTAATATTTCCTTCTCTCTCTCTTTATTCGTTATTATTCTTATTATTCTTTATTCTTTCCAGTGTTCCTTGCTTGTCACAAAAGTGTCTGGAAACCCTGGCAATACAATGTGGGCACAAAAAATTGCAAGGACGATTGCTTTTGTTTGGCAGAAACTTTTCGGATGCAGCAATGAGATCTCCAGATAACGTGCCTTTCCTTATACGCAAGTGTGTCTCCGAGATAGAAACACGTGCATTAACCATGAAGGTGATTATTAACTAAGTATTCAGGTTTCATTGTTTTTACTTAATCGACATAAACATACCTTGATTATATTGCCACAAAGAATCATCAGTCTTTACATGGGCTGACAGGAGCAGAATAATATTATCAGTCTTGGTGACTGGCTCTCATTTCTAAACCTTTATTGGCTTGTTGAATTGGGTTGCTGGGCCGCCCAAATGCTTGCTAGATCATTTGTGAGGCTTTTAACTTAAAGTGTACCTGTCAGGAAGTCAGGCACTGCGATCAGTGCCAAAAACCCACTTAGCAACCAGAAGTTTGGGGATCCATGGAGATGGAACATGCACAGCTAATATGCGTGATCCTACTGTCTCAGCGTGTGTTGCCATCTCGGTGTGTTGTGTCTCCATAGATAACCTAACCTCCAGTGGCAGCCAGTTTCCTTAATGATACACTTGTTTTTGTTGGCGATCTGCATTCGATAAGAATGATGATAGATTAATTATTGAGCATAAAAGATGCAATTAGCTGATATGAGTGCCTTCTTCCTTCTTTTGTGTGATGGCTGTTCTACACGGTCCAGTTATCTGAAAGAAGAGTTCCTATGAATGCTCATTCTACGGGTGCATTCACATGTACAGGATTTGCAGCAGATTTGATGGCGCAGATTTGAAGTTGCAGATTCAAAGAAAATCCAATCTGGGCCATGAAATCTGCTGCGGATCTGCTACAGATCAAAACTGTGTCATGAAATCTGCTGTAGATCCCGTACGTGTGAACGCACCCTTAGAAAGTATAGTAAAAGGCCTGTGTTAAAGGGCATTAAGGATTTGTTCTACATGTTCAGTATACGCCTGTGGATTTGATACTGCAATTTTTTTTTTATATTCTTTTATTTAGGGGTGAAACTAGGACACAAACGTAGCCCTATACAGCGGGGAACAAAAATGAGAATAGGGATCAAAACAATGTCTCCACAACTGTGGAAGTAGGATAATGGGAGACAAAGATGATACTGCAGATTTTATTATGTGCTCACCTTTTTATTTATATTGATTTTCACAGCATCAAATCTACAGCGTATACAGTACATATGAATATACCAAGTGGTATTCCAGCAATTAACACACACTAGGGGATGAGTGTATGATTACTGGGGATCTAACATCTGGGATTCCTTGCTATCTTGAAGAGTCCTGAGTCTCCCTTTAGGATGGAGCGTCATTTGTGTTGTGTGTGTGCACTGTTGTGGGAGCTGCCAGAGATAAGTATAATGCTCAGCTATCACACACACACACCGCTGCGCCATTCTAACTGGAGGCTCAGGACCCTGTTCTTGAGTGTATCCTGTAATGAATGTTATTGACTGAAATACCCCTTTATGGTGCGTTCACACCTACAGGATCTGCAGCTGATTTTCTGCAGCAGATTTCATTTAATAACTGAACACAGCATCAAATCTGCTGCAGAAAATCTGCTGCAGATCCTGTAGGTGTGTGACCCACCTTAAGGGTTGTAATATAAGGCATTAGTACTAAGATCTCTTGGCCACTGTGTATTGATAGATTAGCATTGTAGATAAGCATACAGATATTTACTGTTTCTTGGTGGTGGTTCATCTTTTATTGTCTTACAGGGTATATATCGTGTGAATGGGGTAAAGACCCGGGTGGAGAAGCTTTGCCAGGCTTTTGAAAATGGGAAGGAGTTGGTTGAACTTTCTCAGGCCTCACCACATGATCTGAGCAACGTCCTGAAACTCTATCTACGCCAGGTGAAATAGATTTAGACATGTTTTTTCATAATTCTAGGAAACTCCTGATTTTCATTTTTCCCCACTATCCAATATGCAAGTCCAGTGTTCTTGACCAACAATACACTAGATTCGCTAAATAAATTCCATTTTATTATAATTCTACATTCCCAGCTACATTCTACATTGCAGTACTTATGACCACTACATTACATATAAATACAGTGGTACCTTTGTTTAAGAGTTCACAGTTTTTCAAAATTGTTACTTGGGTTAAGAGCATTGCATAGGTTTAAGAGCTCCCTGTACTGGGTGGGAGGGGGAGTGTGGGAGGAGAATGGTCTGCATATGTAGTCAACAGCACTGTACTCTGACCCAGGAAGTCTCCCTCACATTCCAAATCATAGCAGATCCACTTCAGGCTGGGGCTTGTATCAGGGGACAGGACTGGGGGTAATCTCTTCATAGATGAAACCTCTCTCTCCCTGGACAGATAGTGCTGCATTATGTGCCCACATATGCCCTGCTCATTCCTTCATGCTCCATGCAGTTTCTGCCAGCCCTTGTGTTTCCCATCCTCTCCACTCCTGCTATAATGTGCCTGCACTTACACTCAGCTATGCACATTGCAGCCTGCTATAATGTGCCTGCACTCACACTCAGCTATATACACTGTATAGAAAAGTTTCTGTCACTGTCCTCATGCACAGCTCTGTGATTCACAGTTCCTGACTGGTCCATGCTGGACACACCCCTTCCCCAATGCTGTCATGTGACCACACAGACCTCTGACAGCAGCCCTACAAACTGCTGCCGTTTCTTAAAGTGTCACTGTCGTTAAAAAAAAAATTGTATCAATAGTCCAGACGATTTTAAGAAACGTTGTAATTGGGTTTATTAGGCAAATATGCCATTATCTGCATTCAAAAAGCCTTTTCCCAGGTCCCTCCTCCTCTCCTTTCTGTCATCCACTGCTCAGAATCAGGAATCTCGACTGTTTTTCATCAGTCGGATCCTGTCTGAGAGGGGAGGGGGAAGGAGCAAGATTAGCGGCAGCTGAGAGCAGAGAACAAAGGATAAACAGCAGGGGAGCTATTCAGAGTGCTATTCAGGGTCAGAGAGGTCAGTGGTGACTGCGGAGGAGGAGAGAGCCCCTCATGTGAATGTAAATTAACTCTTTGTTGTCCTGTTTTGGTGCCTTTACTTTCTTTTTCCATAGGAGAACAATGAAGACGGGGGGAGAGCTTCAAACTGCTATTTCATGATAAAAATTAATTTTTCAGCTAAAACCAAAAAAAAATTTTTAACGACAGTGACGTTTTAAGGTTTAAGCGCTAACTATACATTATACACCACATGATGATTGCTATACTGTACAGTGACTTATAATATGACATATTCAGCTGTTTCTCATTGTTTGTTTTATCTGTTCTACATGTTATTCAGAATAAAAAAATCATTATTTTTGGGTGTGTAAAACCAATTTTCTGCATTTCAATGATTTCTTATAGGAAAATTTGCTTGGTTTAAGAGTGGATTGGATTACAAGCGTGGTCCCGGAAGCAATTATTCTCGTAATTCAAGGCACAGTGTAATTCTTTTATGTATATACTGTATTTTCAGCTGCCTGAGCCTCTAATGCCATTCCGGCTCTATAATGGTTTGATGGGTCTTGCAAAAGAAAGTCTACGTGATTGTGAAACTGGCAAAGCATCCAGACTTGAGAGACAAAGGGGCAGAAACAGAGACAGAGGTCTTGGCCATGGTGGAGAGGTGAAAGGACTGCTCCAGGACCTCCCCTGAAAAACAAGGTCACATTGCAGTACTTGATAAAGCATTTGTGCAGGTATGTCTGTTGTGCACTAATTGATGATGGAAACAGGTGTTTTTTTTTAAAAAGCAGTGTACAGTGAGAGGTAAAAATGTACCTGTTTGGTACTGCCTGGAAAGACTGGAGTATGCCGTCCAGTTTTGGAATCCGATTTGTAAAAAGGATGTCCTAGAGCTGGAGAGGGTACAAAGATGGGCAACCAAAGTAATAAGGGGAATAGAGCATCTTAGTTATGAGGAGAGATTAAAAGAATTAAATTTATTTAGTCTAGAGAAAAAAAGTTTATGGGGAGATATGATAATTATTTAATTATATAAATAGTCCCTACAAGAAATATGAGGAAAAGATGTTCCAGGTAAAACCCCCTCAAAGGACAAGAGGGCACTGCCACCGCCTGAAGATAAAAAGGTTCAATCTCGGAGGCGACAAGCCTTCTTTACCATGAGAACTGTGAATCTGTGGAACGGTCTACCACAGAATCTGGTCACAACAAAAACAGTAGAAGGCTTCAACATAGGCTTAGACAAGTTATTAAACCCAAAATAACTTAAATGCATATGTATAGAACCTATCACCCCTCCCCCTTCCCTGTATCCATCCCTCCTTGGTTGGACTTGATAGACATGTGTCTTTTTCAGACGTATTAACTATGTAACAATGTACATACCACATGTGCAGTCTGTGCAGTGACCCACTGTAGCCAGTAGGTAAGGAGGGTCCTGCCTGGATTGTTAGAGCGGCATGAGGGGGTAGATGTATACATAGCTATATGGGCAGCAAGTGGTCTATATGCTGTTCTTGCTTAGTGGCCTTTTGCTGTCTGTGTCCACCCCTGGATTTGACCTCTAATTGATGAAATAGCTGTTATTATGATAGAATCTTTGCAGACTGCATCATCTATAAGTAAAACTGTGACACAGGTAAAGCATGGATAAACCATTATAAAGACAATTATACAAATCTCCAAGGGTGGAACAAAGCATGACTTTTTTTTAGTTTGGTCACAATATGCCTCCAGATTACCTCCACTTTTAAAAATGAGTAACCATTTCTTAACCCTTTTGCTGCCAAAGGGTTAGCATTATAAGATTAGGTTAGGAATTTGTGATTACTGAAGGAGTGACATTTTGACAATGAGTCAGTATGCTTTTAGAAGATATATGGGTACTAGCTCTTTTTGAATATGTAAAAAGTGTGAAGATCCAAACCAAAAGGTCTACAAAACCCTGGCAGTAGAAGGGTGAAATCTTATTGGTTGATTGGTTAATACAGAAGGTGATAATGTAATGGAGGTGGGACATAATGATTATGTTGACCTTAATTTTCCTGGGACATAATGTTTATGTTGACCTTAATTTTCTGCAGAGTTTCAGAGCAAGAACAAATCAATAAGATGAGCCCTAGCAACCTAGGCATTGTTTTTGGGCCTGCACTGATGCGACCACGGCCAACAGATGCTACTGTCTCTCTGTCATCTCTAGTGGATTATCCTCATCAGGCAAGAATTGTGGAAGCACTTATTGTCTTCTTTGACAAGATCTTCCAGGAGTTGTCTATTACCCATTGATAAGTTATCAAGGACAAATGATGTAAGATTTTTAAATTTTTAAGATATTTACAGATTATTACATTTAAAAAGTTTATTTAATTTAATAAAATAACTAAGAACCTCCTACTGTGTGTGTAAAGTAATAAAATACACTATACTCACCTAGCCTAGTCCTGGTTAGAGATGATCGAACATTGGGATTTTGCAGGTTCGAGCAAAACTCGAACCTTCAGCTTTATCCTGATGCCTTCCCGGTCCGTGGGGAAGGAGGAGACAGCCCTGGTACCCCGCCTGGAATTCCGGGATTCAGCCTATTACCCAGGTATCGGGAATCAATGCTGCAGGTTCGAGAAGGTTGAGTTCGCTCAAAACCTGCAAAATCCTGATCAGGGCCGCTTTAAACCTAGGTGCATATGGTGCACGTGCACCGGGCCCCCTAGTTCAGATCACGTGACAGAGGCCCCCCGGCTGAGGAGAGCAAGTGAAGGGGAAGGAGCTGAAGACACAGTGTCGGCGCTCTGTGACACCTGTGGCAGGGTGCGGGCTGGTGGTGGTCGGGAGGGAGGAGGACTGTAGCTGATTCCTGTGAAACCTGTGAGACAGTGCACAGTGCAGAGTGACCGGGTCTTACAGGAAGCAGCTCCAGCTACAGGTTGCACTACATGCTCTGCTGGCCCTGTCTGCGGGGTGAGCCCAGGAGGCAGTGCCGACTTCACAGCACCCACCCTTTCCCCAGGCAGAGTGTGTGGAGGCTGGGGAGCAGCACCTGCAGCATGCATGTAAGTAGTAGCGAGGTGGAGGGGGGAATTGAAGCTGGGGGCCCACTGACAGAGGATTTGCCCACCGGACCTGTCCGGAGTATGTCCCGGTAAGCCCCGCCCCCTGGTCTCAAGCCCCGCCCCGGCACAGACCACAGGTGGTATTTTAACACTTACTGCCATTCAGAAGTCACCCAGCTTTCCTGCATCTTATATTGTGTATGACTGAGGCCACCCAGCTTTCCCAGGATCTTAGGCTTAGTATGATGGGGGGTCACAAGATCTTACAGACTAGAAGGTCTGAGTCAGTCTTCCTAGTCTGTAAGCTCCTGTGTCCCCCAGTCCTCCTCCTAGTCTGTAAGCTCCTGTGCCCCCCCCAGTCCTCCTCCTAGTCCTGTAAACTCCTGTGTCCCCCCAGTCCTCCTAGTCTGTAAGCTCCTGTGTCCCCCCAGTCCTCCTAGTCTGTAAGCTCCTGTGTCCCCCCAGTCCTCCTAGTCTGTAAGCTCCTGTGTCCCCCCCAGTCCTCCTAGTCTGTAAGATCCTGTGTCCCCCCAGTCTGTAAGCTTGTATGTTCCCCAGTCCTAGTCTGTAAGCTCCTGTGTCCCCCCAGTCCCTTCTCCTAGTCTGTAAGCTCCTGTGTCCCCCAGTCCTCCTCCTATCCTGTAAGCTCCTGTATCCCCCAGTCCTCCTAGTGTGTAAGCTCCTGTGTCCCCAGTCCTCCTCCAGTCTGTAAGCTCCTGTGTCCCCCAGTCCTCCTAGTGTGTAAGCTCCTGTGTCCCCCCAGTCCTCCTCCTAGTCTGTAAGCTCCTGTGTCCCCCCAGTCCTCCTCCAGTCTGTAAACTCCTGTGTCCCCCCAGTCCTCCTCCTAGTCTGTAAGCTCCTGTGTCCCCCAGCCCTTCTAGTCTGTAAACTCCTTGTGCCCCCCCAGTCCTCCTCCTAGTCTGTAAGCTCCTATGTCCCCCAGTCCTCCTAGTGTGTGTAAGCTCCTATGTCCCCCCAGGTCCTCCTCCTAGTCTGTAAACTCCTGTGTCCCCCCAGTCCTCCTAGTCTGTAAGCTCCTATGTCCCCGTCCCCCCATCCTCCTTCTAGTCTGTAAGCTCCTATGTCCCCCAGTCCTTCTCCTAGTGTGTAAGCTCCTGTCCCCAGTCCTCCTCCTAGTCTGTAAGCTCCTGTGCCCCCAGTCCTCCTAGTGTGTAAGCTCCTGTGCCCCAGTCCTCCTCCTAGTCTGTAACTCCTGTGTCCCCCAGTCCTCCTAGTCTGTAAGCTCCTATGTGCCCCAGTCCTCCTCCTAGTCTGTAAGCCTCCTGTCCCCCCAGTTCTCCTCCTACAGACTAGGAGGAGGATTGGGGGGGACACAAGAGCTTACACACCCATACTCCCTACAGTGGGAACCTGTTATAGCCAGAAACTGTTCCAGTGGTGATATTAGGTGTGTACGTGCCCCCACTAGCTTCACTCTCCATTATTCATAAAGATTTAGGGGTATTGTACCTGACATAGGAATGCTCCCCGACCATATTCCCTTTTTATAACTTGTCATAAAACCTGATGCACTGAGTATAATGCACCAGTGATAATACCTGATAAATAAGTCAGTTAAACTTTATAAGGAGAGGGGGCCCCCTCTTGAGGTCTGTGCACTGGGCCCACCAGTGTATTAAAACGGCCCTGATCCTGATGTTCGATCATCTCTAGTCCTGGGCTGGTAAACTGGTTTGCCCTGGTGCCTCTGTTTATTTCCCTTGATGATGAACACTTGTGTATCAGTGATTGCTGATGATGTTCCGAACGTAATGCAGCCAAAGCAGAGAGATCAATTCGTCATGTAATCTGCCCGTAACCTGACTATCTGTATTAAATAAACAGGTACTGTGGGATTTTAACATTTTTATATAATCTGGGTTTGCTGAGGAAAAAAAAGTCAGACTTGCCTAGCCTGGTCCCCTGCAGATCCTGCTGCAGCTCCTTCTGGTCCCCTCTTGCTTTATCACATTTATCACATGCTGGAATTTAGATATTACTAGAAAATGTACCCCGGCGCTGCCCGGGTATAAAGTGTCAGTGTGTTAATTAGATTTGTTCTAAGGTGCCCAGGAGGCCAAGCTAAAGGTATTGTTTCATCTGATTTAATCAGTGGAATTAGTGTATACCTGTAGTGCATAGTTGGAGGGGTTCTGTATACCCACAATGTATAGTTTTTAGGGGTCTCGCATATCTGTAGTGCATAGTTGGGGGGGCTGTATACCTATAGTGTATAGTTGAGGGAGGTCCTGTATACCTGTAGTGTACAGTTGGTGAAGGTCCTGTATACCTGTACTGTATAGGTTCGGGGGTCCCTGTATACCTGTAGTATATAGTTGGTGCTGTATACCTTAATGTATAGTTGGTGGAGGTCTTGTATACCGTAGTTTTAGTTTGAGGGTCCTGGATACCTGTAGTGTATAATTGGTGGAGGTCTTGTATACCTATAGTATGTAGTTCGGGGGTCCTGTATACCTGTAGTAAATATTTGAGGGTCCTGTATAACTATAGTAAAGAGTTGGTGGAGGTCCTGTATACCTGTAGTGTATAGTTTGGGGTCCTATATACCTGTAGTATATAGCTGGTGAGTTCCTTTATACCTGTATATATTTGGGGGTCCTGTATACTTGTAGTATATTTGGGGTCCTGTATACTTGTAGTATAGAGTTGGTGAAGGTCTGTATACCTGTATTATAGAGTTGGTGTAGGTCCTGTATACCCTGTAGTGTATGGTTTTGAGGTCCTGTATACCTGTAGTGTATAGTTTGGGGTCCTATATACCTGTAGTATATAGTTGGTGGAGTTCCTGTATACCTGTAGTATATAGTTTTGTGGAGGTCTCGTATACCTGTAGTATATAGTTTTTGGGGTCCTGTATACCTGTAGTGTCCTGTATACCTGCAGGGTTGTATGTTACCCGTATGGCAGTGTTATTCAGTCACAGTGTGTCGGTATTGGTCATGTCTGGTATGGGGGTGTTATCCAGTCACAGTATGGCGGTATTGGTCCAGGTCTGTGTGGCGGTGTTATCCAGTCACGGTATGGTGGTATTGGTCAGGTCTGGTAGAGCGTTGTTATCCATCACAGTATGGCAGTATTGGCCAGGTCTGATATGATGGTGTTATCCAGGCACAGTATAGTGGTATTGGTCAGGACTGGTGTGGCAGTGTTACCCAGTCAACAGTTGGCCGGTATTGGTCAGGTCTGGTATGGCAAGTGTTATCCAGTCCACATTATGGCGGTATTGGTCAGGTCTGGTATGACAGTGTTATCCAGCACAGTATGGCGGTATTGGTCAGGTCTGGTATGGCAGTGTTATCCAGTCACAGTAATGGCAGTATTGTCGGTCTGGTATGACAGTGTTATCCAGCACAGTATAGCGGTATTGGTCAGGTCTGGTGTGGCGGTGTTATCCATTCACAGTATGGCGGTATTGGTCAGGTCTGGTGTGGGCAGTGTTTACCAGTCACAGTATGGCGGTATTGTTCAGGTCTGGTATGGCAGTGTTATCCAGTCACAGTATGTTGGGATCAGGTCTGGTATAGCAGTGTTATCCAGTCACAGTGTGGCGGTATTGGTCAGGTCTGGTATGGCAGTGTTATCCAGTCACAGTGTGGCGGTATTGGTCAGGTCTGGTATAGCGGTGTTATCCAGTCAGTGTGGCGGTATTGGTCAGGTCTGGTGTGGCGGTGTTACCCGTCACAGTATGGCAGTATTGGTCAGGTCTGGTATGGAGGTGTTATCCATCACAGTATGGCGGTATTGGTCAGGTCCTGGTATGGAGGTGGTATCCAGTCACAGTATGGCGGTATTGGTCAGGTCTGGCAGTGTTATCCAGTCACAGTATGGCGGTATTGGTCAGGTCTGGTATGACAGTGTTATCCAGCACAGTATGGTGGTATTGGTCAGGTCTGGTGTAGCAGTGTTACCAGTCACAGTTTGTATAACCTGTTGTGCCCTGTATATATACATGTACTGTATAGATGGAGTAGGGGCTCCTGTATATACATGTACTGTATAGATGGAGTAGGAGGTCCGGTATATACATGTACTGTATAGATGGAGTAGGGGGTCCTGTATATACATGTACTGTATAGATGGAGTAGGGGGGCCCTGTATATACATGTACTGTATGGATGGAGTAGGGGTCCCTGTATATACATGTACTGTATAGATGGAGTAGGGGGTCTACCAGTTATTACTGTGGATGTTGTGAGGCAGCTTCCCTAGCAACCATTGCTCCCTGTGAAAATGAAAGCAGTATCCTATTGGTTGCTAAGGCTCCAACTGCCGTGTCTGCTGCAGCTAATTATATCACCTGTGTTTGCAGTGTGCAGTGAGGAGATTTTCCCATTCATCTCTATGGGCGCCTCTCTTTCCCCTCCCCCTCCCTACTGTACATCTGGCGGGGACGGGAACTTCGCAATAACCTTCCCGGACACCCAATGTATCTGTGTGCCAAATTTGGGGTCAAACGGTTCAGGTGTTTGGAAGTCTATAGAGGACAGACAGAAGGACAGACAGACAGAACTTTGATTTTATGATATAGATGTCCTCCAGGGCTGGATTAACCAGAGTGCTAAAATGTTTACTGTAAATGGAATAAGTAGCCATTAAGAACAGAGCTATAGTAATCTGGTAAGATCCTGGACCCCATAGCAACCTATCTAGCTTTCTTGTTCCCATTTTCCTTGAGGTAGCTTTATGCATGAGACATTGGGGTACGTTTATCAAGGGGCTTTGGTGCCTATTTTTAGGTGAATAATTGGATTTTTAAACCCATTTATTGGTATCAGGTAAATGTTTGTGCAATTTTTGTGAATAGTCCTGAGAATTTTCAAATCATAAATGGATTAATAGTTTGTTAAATTAGTCCTATTCGGCTGGGTAAAAAAACAGAAGAATCGCAGCGTGTTAGACTTAATAGTAATGTCCCCCACAGTGTTTCCATATGCAACAATAAAGGATTTCTTTATAACATTAAATTATAAATACATTTAAGACTGATTTGGGTCTTTGTGTGTTCTGTGCAGGAGACCTCCTCACAGGAAAGTACTCCCAAACTGCAAGTTACTGCAGAAGAGGAAGTGCCTGAAGTTGCAGCTGATTTCCAGTCTACAGTGTTCAGAGGTGAGTTCTATCATTGCTGTACTAGTCTACATAGAGAAACTGCAGCTTTACTACATACAGCATCATTCATGCACATATAATGCAACTCCATACAGAAGCTGTGTATTCAGACTAACAACAGGTATCAAGTGTATGCAGAAAGCCTTGAAATATTTTTCCACAATAATTTCTAATCATTTTCCACATTTTTAACGTGTCTTTGCATCTTGTACGTACTTTCACTTCAAGTTAAAAAGGTGTCCACAGTAAATACAAAATCTGTGCAAGTGCTAATTCTTTGAGTAATAATAAAATGTGTTTATATAGCAACAACATATTCTACACACTGTACAAGTTTGAGTACAAAAAAAAAAAATAAAAGCTCTGTCCTGTCTGCTTCAGCCACCAAGAACACCCTCCTTTATCCCCAGATCATAAACCCCATAGGCCACAAATACACTTTATCATATTATAGGGTATTCTTTCCATTTTCTCAATAAGCATTTCCTCTTTGAGATTTGTATCCTCTGGTCACAAAGTACATAGATATTTGCTTATCTGCAATCCCAAATAAAGGTGACGACCTTATCCAAATGCATGCAAATGTCTTATCATTCCACTCCGCTGTTGAACTTAGGAACAACACTTGACTGGGAGCACTGGGAATTCCTTACACAAACCAGTCATGAGTCTAGGCCCTAACGTGCACAGTTGGGTTGGTAGTTAGAGATGAGCGAATCGGGTTCGGGTTCGAGTCCATCCGAACCCAAACGTTCGGTATTTGATTAGCTGGGGCTGCTGAACCTTGGATAAAGCTCTAAGGTTGTCTGGAAAACATGGATACAGCCAATGACTATATCCATGATTTCCACATAGCTTTAGGGCTTTATCCAACTTCAGCAGCCACCGCTAATCAAATGCCAAAAGTTCGGGGTCGGATCGACCTCGAGCATGCTCCAGGTTCGCCCATCTCTATCTCATTCCTCAGCACAAATAAAACCCATCAGATGTCCCCTTTTCCCCCTTCCCACTCTTTCCCTTGACTCTCTCTCATCCATATGAATGTGAAACGGTAAAAGAAGACTAAAAACTGTACAATAGAGTTACTACATCCAGAAAAAAGAGAAAGGGGTGAATAAAGTGCTGATGCCTGTGATTTGTCAATCCTGGTGTATTTCCTAGTGGAGCTTTCAATAACCATACAGTAATGGGGCCATTATGGCATAAGAAACACTCAGGATGGATACCAAAAACTAAGCTGCCCTTGTCTTTTGTCTAAGAATACAGATACCTCTTTTACTGATTCAAGGCTCCAACCTCTGCTTGTTTCCTAATAGTTGTTTTAGTCAATTTTCTCTGTCTCCTTTTCTTTTTGTTGGTCCTCTCTGATACTGTAATACCTATGGTTTTAGGGATGAGTGAAGTTACAGTAGTAGCAAAATGCTCACTACACTTGTTGGTCGGCTTGTTAGCTGGATCCAGCTTTTTCAGGCACCTGGAGCGCAGACACTTTCCCACAATCCCCCTTGTTTGAATGTGAAGTGAAAACCAACAGCCAGTACTGAGACGGATCATGTGACAATTGAACCAAGCATGTGTGACACAAGAAAGAGGAAGCCTGGTGGGCCATACCCAAGGGCAACAGATAAAAACAAAACAGCACATAAGGGGGATTAGTGATTCTATATCTTTCAAATGGTACATTTTAAGAAATGCTTGTTTATTGGAAATATATAAAATTTTACATAATGTATCAGTATAGAACGATCAGTATCCCACCACGCCTTTAGAGCGACTCTGTACCCACAATCTGACACCCCCAACCGCTTGTACCTTGAGATAGCTGCTTTTAATCCAAGATCTGTTCCTGGTGTCGTGTTCTGCAGTGATGCAGCTATTGTGCTAAAAAAAAACGTTTAAATTTGCAGCCCTGTGTCAAATTGGCGTGGCCTAGAGTACCCGTGTCCTAGAATTGCGACACTCCTCCGTCCCTCCTGATCATTAGGAATGCCCCTAGAACAATTTCTCCTATTCATCACCTGTGTGAACACTACACAGAAGCTAGATTGTTAAGGCACCTGTACAGTGTTCAGACAGGTGATGAATAGGAAAAAAATCCTACCCGGGGCCATTTCTAGTAATGAGGAGGGACGGAGGGGTGTTGCAATCCTACGGCATACACACTCTAGGCCACGCAAATTTGACACAGGGCTGCAAGTTTAAAAGTTGTTTTTTAGGACAATAACTGCATCACCTGCCAAACGGACTCAAAGACAGATCTTGGATTAAAGGGGTAGTGCACCAATTTTTTTTTCTTTCAAATCAACTGCTGCCATGAAGTGCCAGAGATTTGTAATTTACTTCTATTAAAAAATCTCAAGCCTTCCAGTACTTATCAGCTGCTGTATGCCCAGCAGGAAGTGGTATTATTTCCAGTCTGGAGAGCAGGAGAGGTTTTCTATGGGGTTTTGCTCCTTCTCTGGACAGTTCCTGACATGGACAGAGGAAGCAACAGAGAGCACTGTGTCAGACAGGAAAGAAAACACCACTTCCTGCTGGACACACAGCAGCTGATAAGTACTGGAAGGCTTGAGATTTTTAATAGAAGTAAATTACAAATCTCTGGCACTTCATGGCAGCAGTTGATTTAAAAGAAAAATTTTTTTGGTGCACTACCCCTTTAAAAGCAGCTATTCGAAGGTACAAGTGGTTTGGGGGAGGTCAGATTGTGGGTACAGAGTCGCTTTAAGGGAAATGTATTGGCCAGATTTTTCTCTTTTTTTACTGATTAAAACCAGATACTGTAACATGTTCTTTTTTTCTAATTTGTTTCTATTTTCCCATAGTTAATTTCTTATTTTTATTTAAAATGGTGAGAATGAAAACTGCAAGCTTTCAGGATTATTTGGTATTATAGATAATACAATGGACAATTTTGGGGGGGGGGGGGGGGGGGGGGGGGGGAATCACCAAAAAGTTAACATAAAAACTTAAACAATAGAACATTTTCTGTTGACCCATTCCCTTTAAAGGAGAAGTCCAACAAAATTTTTATTAAAGTATTGTATTGCCCCCCAAAAGTTATACAAATCACCAATATACGCTTATTACGGTAAATGCACATAAAGTGCTTTTTTTCCCCTGCACTTATAACTGCATCAAGGCCTCACTTTCTGGATAAAATGGTGATGTCACAACCCGACTCCCAGAGCTGTGCGGGCTGTGGCTGCTGGAGAGGATGAGGGCAGAGGGATGCTCAGTGTCCCTCCAGTGCCTGTGTCCCTCAGTGTCCCCTGCCATCATCCTCTCCAGCAGCCACAGCCCGCACAGCTCTGGGAGTTGGGTCGTGACATCACCATGTTATCCAGGAAGTGAAGCCTTGATGCAGTAAAAAGTGCAAGGGAAAAAAAAGCACTTTATGTGCATTTACCGTAATAAGTTTATATTGGTGATTTGTATAACTTTTGGGGGCAATACAATACTTTAAAGGAAAAGTTAGGCGAAAATTATTAATGTAAATACTCTGCTTATGCAGTTCATATTCCCAGATGCTTTCCTCTCATTTTTAAATTTATGTGGAACAGAATTGGAAAATTCTGATAAGCAGGTGGTATTAGGTTACTGTAAATCCACTTATATTACTTTCCTCTTATCCAGGACAGCGGATTGGCTCATCAAGCTTTACATGAAATCCTTTCACACAATCTTCTCCCAGAAAGAAAACACCACATTGAGGACAGAGGTTACTGCTACACTACTTACGGCCTCTCCTCTATGTTACACAGGATATCTTCATATTCATATATAATCATCTAGGAAGAGAACAGTACAGATCTCCCCACACACACAATGGACTCTTTCAGCTCAGAAACAAATTGCCAAATAGTTTCTGACAAAATCTCCTCGACCAACTTCAGCAAATACTAATAGGGCCAGTGCTTTATTACTCATATATGGAGGACACTAAATCATTGTGAGAAAGGGTTTTCTGGTTGTTATAAATAAAGGGCTTAGATTGATAGAACAAACTATATTAACGAGGAACATTTTTAATATTCATATGAAATCTCAATTATAAAATTTTGAAAGTTTTTTTTTTTTTTTTTTAAACTGGACTTTGTACATATTTTCCGACTCCACAGCCCTGGTAAGCAAAGAACCCCAAAATTGAATGCTTTAGGACCCCACACAAATCTAGCTCAAAAGTGTGCACTACAGCAAACATCAACCCGACCATCAAACACATGAGCCACAGAAATCATTCAAAAATTATGTAACAGTTTATTGAAATACATTATTAATTCTACATAAATACATCTATTATTAAAAGTATATAAAATTTGGAGGCAACACAGAACACACAGCAGGGGAAGAGAGGACTGCATGGCATCTAGGTAAGAAAAAAATCTTATGCACACTTTGGCCTATGAGATTATTGTAAACAGATTGTAATGGCCTAGTGCAACAAAACAAAAAAAAATCCTCAGAGGCAAAGTGTGTAAAAAACCCAACCCACATCTCTTAGTATAGATCCTACAAAAAGCATTGTATAAAGTGGATGCATGAGTTGCAAACCAGCCAGAGTACCTCAATATAGGCAGATATAAAATGCTCTAAGGTAAAGTTCTCCAAGTCTTAGCCACTCATGCAGCATAAAAGTAAACATCAAATCGAAGAGAGATGGAGGCTGATAAGTAGCAATACTATGAATGCAGATATTGTCTTGCAGCCATCTTACCCACCAAACACCCCAACGCACGTTGCAGGTCACGCCCTTTGTCAGGAGGTCCTTGTAAGCAGGCTATAGCAGTTTCAAGATGGTAATTTCCTTCCAAATTACATGTGTGCATAGTGTCCCTGCACAATTCCGCGATTGCCAGAATGCAGAGAGCACTTTTCTTCACATTATCTACTACACTGTACTATCAACACTGTTGGTGGATAATTACAGCTTCTTTCACTGACTAGCCCATACTATGCTGCTTTATTCTTCTTGCCCTATCCCTATAATGAATCACCCTACAGAAATGTAAAGCAGAAACAAACAGGCCACACATAAAAACCACAGTGCAGCATTTACAGCAGCTTCTGAGTACCACTATTGCATTTTATGTGAGGCATGGCTAGTTATAGCAGAACTTTGTGTAGAAAATTCAAACATTTAAAATACCAAAAAGCTTGTGCTCATGTTATTTTAGTATCTGGTTGTATTGCAGTTTAACAGCTCTTTAAATACTTTCAGCATCCATCGGATCATCTGTAGATTCAGAATCTGAGTCAGATGGTGGTGAAGACATCCCCAGTGCATGGGAAACCACAGCCACGAATGCTCCATTTTCAAAACATCCCAACGAGACCAACACAGATGACATCCCCTACATTGGAGCAGATGCACAGTCTGAGTCTGAGGAGGATAATGTTCCCAGTCAAGGAAATCTTGCTGAAAACAATACAAACCAGTCTAATAATGTACTATTAACCACTCGATTTCTGAGGACCCCTCTGCGCTGCAATCGTCCACTTCCTGTTGTCCGTATGTTTCAAGGAAGAATTGCATTGAGCTCATCAACTGACAGTTGTCCACAGTTTGTATAAGTGACTGCAGCCTCCTATATGATTTTCCATCCAAAGTGCCTTGCAAACCAAATACTCATTATTTAAAGTGGTAGATGTCAAATTGATTCTTAATAAAAGCAGCAGCTTCCAGCTTTGTGTGTACTGAAAATCCTGGAATCTGACTTATCTATTCTCACTAGGAATGGTACAAGAGAACATCTGGGAAAGGACAGAAAGAGAATGCAATTATGTGTAGAGATTAGAAACTCAGGTAATGTGTGTAACTGCTTACAATTAGAGATGACACAATCTATAGTATTAATGCGAAGCACAGAAACTTCCCCCAGGACTGCATCCAGCTTTTTCAGGCACCTGTAGTGGAATTCAAAGGCAGCTGGCTGACAAAGAGCTTCATTAACCCCTTCACGCCAGCAATCTTTAAATGTACGTTCCTACTGCACATACTCCGTGCAGTAGGAATGTGTGTGTGTGTGTATGTGTATATATATATATATATATATATATATATATATAAGAGATTCAGAGTGAATGCAGCACTCGTGTAGCGATGAATGTGGTGCCAAGCGGTATATACCAGTGACCACCCGGTATAAGTTATATAAATCAGAAGAATACCGCAGCACTCATGGGATAGAATTCAACACAACGTGTTTATTTCCCCAAACCGCGACGTTTCGCTCTCCACACAGAGCTTTTTCAACTGTGAACTGCTTGAAAAAGCTCTCAGTGTGGAGAGCGAAACGTCACGGTTTGGGGAAATAAACACGTTGTGTTGAATTCTATCCCATGAGTGCTGCGGTATTCTTCTGATATATATATATATATTATATATATATATATAATATATATATATATATATATGATATATATATATATTGTTAACAAAACACAACAATCACTGAACGCAGGGAGAGCAGTGAAAAATTCCAATGGAGTACTCATTACGAGTCTCCATTGATTGTCCCATACAAAATTTAACTATGCAAAAAAGGAGTCCGTGGAGCCTCAGTTACGAGTCTCAAAACACGGGAATAGCCAGATATCCCTCTCTCCAGAGAAGGAAGCCCATTGCCAAGGGGGTGCCTCCTAGTGGGGAGAGCACCAAACCACCCCGATACGTAGTCCCTCAGGTCCTCACTCTGTTGCGAGCCTTGGGAACTAAATAGGGAAACACCAGGGTGGCCCCTGTAAGTCAAAGTCTAACTCTGTGGCGAGTATAACGACATAAGACAAGGGTTACCAAGGCTAGGCATCCATCCACAGACTGCAGTTTCGGGGTATTCGCCCCTCGTCAGTGTGGAGCAGGATTCTGGCTACTGGGGCAATCATAAAAAGACCAACAAAACACAACAATCACTGAACTGAAAATTCCCGTGTTTTGAGACTTGTAACGGAGGCTCCACGGACCCCTTTTTTGCATATTATATATATTCCTGACTAAAGTGGCTGTAGAAGTGCGCGGGACTGCTGCAGTGAGAGCGGCCCTGCACACATCAGTTTTCTGGAAGCCGAGGATAATGAGAGGCAGCTGCGATCCCGCAGCTGCCTCTAATTAACCCCTTAGGGTCCATTTACACAGAAAGATTATCTGACAGATAATTTGCCAAAGACTTGAAGCCAAAACCAGGAATGGATTTGAAAAGGAGTATTCTCAGGCTTTCCTTTATGACCTGGTCTCTGTTTATAGTCTGTTTCTGGCTTTGGCTTCAAATCTTTGACAGATAATCTTTCTGTGTAAATGGTCCCATAAACGCTGCAATCTATAGCGATTGTGGCGTTTAAGGTACTCAGTGAGAGGACAAGCTTCTGTCACTGAGTGATCGGGACCCCTGCAGCCATGTTGTGTGGGTCCTGATCGCTTGTACCAACGGGCAGGGGTTCTCAACTTACTTCCGTTCTATCGGATTGGCCATCTATGGATAGAGTCTGCTCTCAAGCAGGCTCTATGCATAGATCGCCGATTGCATGTACTAATCTATGCTATCTAATGACTGCATGTTTTACTATGAAAATAGTGTAAAAAAGGGAAAAAAAAAAAAAAAAAAAGTGTAATAAAAAGTTTTCAAAAGTATTTAGAAAAAAAAAACATTAACCCCCCCCCCCTCCCAATAAAAGTTTAATATATCTCCTTGACCATTATAAAACTAAGAATATTTAAAATAAATAAACACATTGTATATAGTAGCGGGCGGAATTGTCAGATTAAAATATACCAATATTGTTCCTGCACGGTGATTGATATTAATAAAAACTAGAGATCATGGCGCAAAAAAAAAAATTACACCCCAACAAGCCCTGTAGGTGGAAAAAAAAAAATAAAAAAATAAAAAGGCGGGAAGGAACATTGCATTAATTTGACACGGACATTGTGCATCAAAGGGCTCTGTCTTGATTAGGGATTAATACTGTAGATTTGCTCATCTCTACGTACAATGAAAGTCACTTTTTCCTTAAGTTTTGTCAAAATGCATTTATTTTCTTTAGGTACAGGGCAAAAAAAAAAAACAATCACTTTATAAAAGCTAAAATATATCACACCTGTGCCATTTAAAGAAATGCATTTACCAAGGAACGCAGGTAACAAAATATACTACTATTCATAACACATGTCGTTTATCATCATTTAAAAAAAAAATTGCAGAATGAAGCCTATGTACCCTCCCTGAAATGCTTTGCACTTCATCATCAAGTCTGTTCTAACATGTGCTGCAGACTGTCACAGGATACCTCATTGTACCAAGCGATATGTGATGTAGCGGCCAGCAGTCTCACTGGGACGAATGATTTTTACCACCTGCAAGACAGAATAAGGTTTCTTTTACTAAATATTAACACTACCACACAAGCTAAAGCTTTGACTGTCCAGACATGATGGGAGTTGTAGTTTTGCAGCAGCTGGAGAGCCAAGGTTTCCTACCCCTGTCTTAGTGCCTGCAGGATGCGGTTACATAATTATTTGTCTTACATTGCAGTCAAAGAATTTAACATTTATGTCACTAAAGGTCCCCATAAACCTTATACTTTTGCCAGCTGTAGTCGCTGCTTATGGTGTGTTCGGCTGTCAGTATACTGTGTATAGGGCTCTCCTGACTGACTACTTACAGATGTCGGTGGAGATAGGGATGAAGCATGAAGGAAAAACACAGCCCGACCCCTCTGGGTGTGTTTACACAGAGGGAATTATTTGACAGATTATTAAACCCAAAGCCAGGAATGGATTTAAGAGGAGAAATCTCAGTCTTTATAGTCTATAGTCTGTTCCTGGCTTTGGCTTCAATAATCTGTCAAATAAATCTGTGTGTAAAAGGACCCATTGTTCTGGGAGAAAAGCTGTCGTCAGAGCCCTCCCCTCCCCATGGAGAGTTCCTGTGTATACAGAAGATGGGAGGGACAACTGTTCAGCCATCAGTTATTGAAGGAGTATGAGGACACTAAAGCGTAACTATAAAATATTTTGACTAGAGATGAGCGAACCTCAAGCATGCTCGAGTCCATCCGAAACTGATCATTCGGCATTTGATTAGCGATGGCTGCTGAAGTTGGATAAAGCCCTAAGGCTATGTGGAAAACATGAATATAGTCATTGGCTGAATCCATGTTTTCCAGACAACCTTAAAGCTTTATCCAAGTTCAGCAGCCCCCGCTAATCAAATGCCGAACGTTAGAGTTCGGATGGACTATAATTTCGAACCCGGTTCGCTCATTTCTAAAACTAAAAGGTCAAAATTAGTTAGCTTACGCCATAAGAATTTTTGCAGTATACATTAATAAGGTAAAATTAAGTTTTTTAAATACATGAAGCTGAATGTCCTGTCAGCTCCTGTGTTATTTCTGCGATCCTGATGGACACGCCCCTCCCTGGAAATCCGTACAGAGTAGCAGCTAGGTACAGAATGACAGCAGCATCAGATAACAGCCCTGACACAAACAGAAACAAAGCCTCCTCCCCCCTCCCCCCTCCTAGCAGCATGTTCTCCCCCCTCCCCTCACAGAGATCACATAGCAGAGCTGAGGGTGTTGTGTGTGAGGAGCAGCACAGGGGAGGAGATGGATGGAGGGACAAGTACCCAGTGCTTCACCCAGGGGGGACATGCCAGCCATGACTCCAATGTACTGCATGAGGGAGAGTGGGTGAGTCACTGAGGGGAGGACTACAAGTCCCAGCACAACACAGCTGTAGTCCTTCCATAGTACATATAACACTCACTATCAGATGTCTGCAGCAGGTGCGCCCACCTACAAGGCTGATATTATCCTACAGTGTAATGAGAGCAGATGACTGTATCTAATCCCACTGTGTGTGATACCATCTGCTGGGACTCTAATCTTACATTGTGATACTGTATGTTGGGGCTCTATCTGATGCCACTGTGTGTGATACCATCTGCTAAGGTGCTGGTCAGTGAATTGAGGGACACCGCCACGGAGATGAGGGATAGGCCACGCCCACTTTCAGTCAGAAGAAAAATTCATTTATTCTTCTGAGCCAAACAACTGGGAATATCTCAGCAAGCGCACACACTATAAACACAGTTTAGGGCTCTTTTTAAAGGGTCACACATGGGCTTTTTGTTTGAGCAATTTCATTTTTTGGCTACTTGTAGTTAAGCTTTAAAGGACAACTTCAGTGCCGATTTAAAAAAAAAAAAAAAAAACTGAACTGAACCTTCAGTTAGAGTCTTCATTTTTTCTTCACTTCCTGGTTTGGGCTTTCCCATGATGCACTTTGTCTCCCGTGATGTCTAAACTGACTCTGTAGAACTGTTTGATTGGCTGAGCAAGCTGTAAGGGCCCTATTCCACCGGACGATTATCGTTCGCATAATCGTTAACAATTAACAATCTCAAACGACCGCTATTGCAAAAGACCTGAAAACGTTCACTCATTTCCATGGAACGATAATTGTTACTGATACTATTTACGATCGTTTTTTCTTCGCTATTGCATTCGTATCTACTGTGAACACGTCTTATTCAATGCGAACGATTTGCGAACGTTTTGCGAATGAGCAACAATAAAAATCGGTCCAGGTCTTATTAAGCGATCAACGATTTCTCGTTCGGTCGTTAATTGTTAACTGCATTTTAACTGAACGATTATCGTTTAGATTCGAACGATTTAACGATAATCTGAACGATAATAGTCTGGTGGAATAGGGCCCTAAGCCATCTGAGCTGAGCAACCTGTCATCTGACAAAGGGAGGCTGGCCTAACAGGGCTTAGACCAGTTTCTGTCTTGATCAGGGCCGGGCTGGGACTGAAAATCAGCCCTGGCATTTCAGAGCACACAGGCCCACTCGCCGTGCGGTGATAAGTTATGAGAGGATGTTGTGAGTGCAGCACGGCTACATGTTATATCATCACGGCCATGACAAGAATTACACATAACACAGTAAATGGGGTCAGAAGCTTCTGTCTCTGTACTGTGTCACAGTGCTGCAGTTACAGGTTGTCACCACAACATAGTGTACAGAGACGGACTGCTTCCGGCCCCGGTCACCGTGCTGAGTTTAACACCACCACATACTGACTAATACCACCGAATACTGAATAATACCACCGCTGCTACTGAATAACATCCACTTTAAAAACACCAATATCACCTCATACAGTTATATAGATGTAGCCTCAGCTCCACACAGGTTCTGTACACCATATACATTACAGTGCAGTTACAGGTGACGTCTGATCAGAGTTCTTCCCCTTTTCATTTTCTTCTCAGCCTGCCCTGGGCTGTTAGAACTTCTCCAAGCCACATATCCACAGAATCTGCCAGATAGACATATTAGGCTCCTCACTTTGTCACCATCCTTATCTCTCTACAAACTGCACATCTGTATTGGCCCCTTTACACCCTCCTTTAGTGGGTAGGCTGACTCTATGTGACCCCTTATAGTATATGCCCCCCTCTATGTAGCTTCCTTATAAATGGTCCCCCCTCTGTGTCTCCTCTATAGTATACGCCCCCCTCTATGTAGCCACCTTATAGGTGTCCCCTTGTTCAGTCTTCCATATAGATGGCTCCATGTGCATCTACTTGAGTCCCCCCCCCCCCGTGTAGTCCCCTATAGTAGATGACACTCTGTGCATCCCCCTATAGTATATGGACCTCCTCTCTGTAGTCCACTATAATAGATGCCCCCCTCTATGCTTGTCCTATTATATATGCGCCCCCCCTGTGGTCCCCATTATAGATGGCCCCCCGTGTTGTCCCCCTTATACATGCCTCCCCCCGTGTTGTCCCCCTTACAGATGGCCACCTATGTTGTCCCCTTATGCATGCCCCCCCTATAGAAGGTCCCCCTATGTTGTCCCCTTATAGATGGCTCCCTATGGATGTGACACCCCCGGCAGCTGTGCATCATCCAGGGGCCAGACGGAGAGCTGTGGGCCAGTCCAGTCTCCCTCCTGCCCCGGTGACTCCTTTTCCCTACGGTATAACTTTATAATGTGTTTCAATTACTGGGGAAAATCTTTTTACTGAAGTTGTAAGAAGGTGGTGTGATTAAAGGAGTACTCCAGCAAAAAGCTTTTTCACAGTAATTGAAAAACACTACAAAAAGTTATATAACTTTGTAATATGCTTTAATCCCCTACCTTCCCCCCCCCCCTCAATCCCCCACCTAGAAGTGAAGTAAACTCATTCTTACCTAATGACTGAGGACCCCAGGCTGCTCTGTGGCAGCCATTTTGTGACAATGACATCATAAAGAGGGAGGCGGGTCTAAGCCTTGTTAGGCCAGCCTCCCTTTGTCAGATGACAGATTGCTCAGCTCTGATTGGCTGAGCAAGCTGTAAGCCATCTAACAGTTTTATAGAGTCAGTTAGACATCACGGGAGACAAAGTGCATCATTGAAAAGCCCAAACCAGGAAGTAAACAAATGGAGACACAACTTGAGCTTCAGGGACCTGCAAACAGCAGAAATTCAAATGGAGACAGACAGATGGTAAATGTAAAAACTATGTTTATGATTGTTTTTTTTTAATTTAAATCAGTGCCAGAGTACCCCTTTAACTTTGTTTTGCATCCAACTGTAAAGGTATACAGTAAATAGGTTACTAACAGGCTCCCATTGTCATTAACAAAAGCAAAACATTCATATGGTAAATACTATTAAGCATATTTTACAACTTCTCTCCATTAAAAAAAAACATTAGACCAACACTGTACAGCAGTGGCAACCTGTAACAGGAGCGGAGCTGCACTTACAGGTTGCCACCACTTCACAGTGAAAGGAGACAAACTGCTTTCAGCCCTATTTAGCAGGTAGTGTGGACACCATGTGTGGGCACCCCCCTGATAAGAGACTGATGAGTGATCTTGTGGATAGCTCAGAAAGCTATCTGGTCTGGTAAACCCCTTTAAATGGTGAGATATCACACCTTACAGTAAGATTATAAATACTATATTGTTACTTACCTGGCCTCTTTTTAAACCAAAATATCTTGCAACTGGATCACCAGCCTGTATACGAGGTAGCTGAG
This sequence comes from Dendropsophus ebraccatus, assembly GCF_027789765.1. Classification (NCBI taxonomy): domain Eukaryota; kingdom Metazoa; phylum Chordata; class Amphibia; order Anura; family Hylidae; genus Dendropsophus; species Dendropsophus ebraccatus. The sequence continues at coordinate 27,763 of NW_027208564.1, forward strand.
ATTCTCTGAGTTTACTGAATGAATGATTAAGGAGGTTTCAGAAGAAAAAAAAATAATAATTTTTGTATAATATATTAAGTTACTTGAGACTGGGCACAGGGATAACCAAGTCTGGCATTATACATGCTGGTCCTAAAGTTAACCTGGCAGGAGCTAACTAAAGGCAGTGTGCGATAGTGCTTTTTACCCTGAATTAGGACATATTAGGACAGCTTTAGAGATTTATGCAAATTAGGAAATAAGACCCACAAGGTGTTCTCCTTGCCTTCACCTCCGCAACATATAGACCTTTCTTTACTAATGCCCCTACGGCTGCATGTAAGCACCAACTTAAAGATGGGCTGGCTAAATCTTTCTGAGCTTTTGCAACACAGAGAAAAGCGTATATCTGGGCATTTGGGCGAGAGATTGAAATAGAGAGTTATATTTTCTGATTTAGGGTACAAAGCCCAACTGTAGACTTCCTTTACTTTAGGCTGGGTTCACACTTTGTATATTTCAGTCAGTATTGTGGTCCTCATATTGCAACCAAAACCAGGAGTGGATTGAAAACACAGAAAGGCTCTGTTCACACAATGGTGAAATTGAGTGGATGGCCGCCATATAACCGTAAATAACTGCCATTATTTCAATATAACAGCCGTTGTTTTAAAATACCAGCAAATATTTGCCATTAAATGGCGGCCATCCACTCAATTTCAACATTGTGTGAACAGAGCCTTTCTGTGTTTTCAATCCACTCCTGGTTTTGGTTGCAATATAAGGACCACAATACTGACTGAAATATACATAGAGTGAACCCAGCCTCAGTCTGCAAAATGCTGCCACAGGTCTGCTTTAACCTTTTAGTACAGGAGAGATGCCCTTTTATAGCAGTCATTACTGGTATTCTAGAACACTGCTTCTCAATTCCAGTCTTCATGCCCCACCAACAGGATTGACGACTTCCCATACAAAGAACACCTGTGACAAAACCTGATGCACTGAGTATAATTATATGTCCTGTGAAATACTAAGGAAATCCTTAAAATATAACCTGTTGGTGAGGCCCGGGGACTGGAATTGAGCACTGTTCTAGAACACGGTGGGCCTAAAAGTGATTGCAGAGATCATGGGAGCTCAGCTATCAGCATGACAGCTTAGCCCCCGCTGTATCTATCAGAAACTGAGAATCCTCCTTTCCTGATAGATTGACCCTTTACATGCAGTCAGAGATTTCCTGTATACTTACCAGGGCGTAGGGATCTCCGGTCCATACGTCTCTATGGCAGCCTTGTGAAGGCCCTCAGGGCTGCCATGGATGCCTGTGTACCCAGCCACGCTGCAGCACATCGCTGACAGACTGAATCAAGCTTGTAATACACTGCACTAGGCGAATAGTGCAGTGTATTACAGTAGTGATTTAATGATGTAAAAGTCACCTTATGGGACAAGAAAAAAAAAAGTGTGTGTGTGTGTGTGTGTGTGTGTGTACATAATATAAAATACAAACAATACTTTCCCCTTCCATGAAAAAAAATAAACAAACAATACACATATTAGGTATTGCTGCATCTGTTCTGACCTGAACAATAACATTTTATCATTTAAAAAAACTACTACAGTATTTTGGTAATCCGAATCCCAAAAATTGGTAAAAACTTTAAGTAATACGTATTCCAGAATGGTACCAACAACAAACACAACTTGGTCCACAAAAAAATAAGCCCTCATATAGCTATGCCAATGGAAAAATGGTGGTCATTACCCCATACCCATGCAGATTTAAGGTACTGCTTTGTCCCGCCATTTTGTCCCCATTTGGAGCACTGTCCCGCCCCCAGAGCGTCGATTCAGCCCACTCCACTGATATTAGAAGAGGCGGATCGGTGCTCTTAGGGCGGGGCAGTGCTCCAAATGACCTTTGGGGACAAAGCACTATATTAGAACTGCACATGAACTGCTCAGAGAATAAAGGCAAGAGACATACCTTTATCCTCGGCGCCCTGTGCGCAATAGGGAGCTATCAGCAGGTTAGATTAGTCTAACCTGCTAATATTTCCCCTTTAAGGGTGGGATCACACTACGAAATCTGCGCGGATAAGTTTCCGGCAGATTCTGTTGCTCGTACCCACTCACGGCTGCGTGCCGTTCCTGTGGATTCCGTCGCTCGTACCCGCTCACAGCGGCACGCATATCTGTCCATGCCATAGACACCATTCTATGGCTAGGCGGATTCCGCCAACTGCCGAAAGAACTCACATGTCAATTCTTTAGGCGGAATCCACCCATGCACAGAATGGTGTCTATGGCACAGGCAATGATGTCTATGTGTGCGCCGCCGTTAGCGGGTACGAGTGACGGAATCCGCCTGAACTTTAGTGTGAACCCACCCTTATATATACACATGAAGTGTTTTTAATCAGGTGCTTGGATGCTGCATTTCCTTTTTGTCTTAAAGAGACTCTGTACCCACAATCTGACCCCACCCCCCAAACCACTTGTACCTTCGATTAGCTGCTTTTAATCCAAGATCTGTCCTGCGGTCCGTTTGGCAGATGATGCAGTTATTGTCCTAAAAAATACTTTTTAAACTTGAAGCCTGTGCCAAATGGGAGTATCTGTGCCCTTACTTTGCACCACCCCTCCGTCCCTCCTCCCTACTCTCCTCATCATTAGGAATGCTCCAGGCAGACTGCCTCCTATTCCCCACCTGTGTAAACACGGCACATGGGCTGGATCGATAAGGACCTGTGCAATGTTCAGCATGGAGAAAAAGTTTCAGTGGCATTCCTAATGATGAAGAGGATGGGGAGGAGGGACGGAGGGGTGGTGCAAAGTTAGGGCACAGATACTCCCGTTTGGCACAGGCTTCAAGTTTAAAAGTATTTTTTTTAGGACAATAACGGCATCCCCTGCCGAACGGACCACATGACAGATCTTGGATTAAAAGCAGCTATCTGACGGTACAAGTGGTTTGGGGGGGGGTCTGATTGTGGGTACAGAGACACTTTAAATCAGTGACTCATGCAGTATTGCAAGTGCAGGACCTGTGCATCCATCAAAGAAACAGAGAAGCACAGGTCCTGCCCCATGCGCCCTGCCTGCTTGGTGAGCGTGGTTTAAGGTTCTAAAATGTAACACATTTTTAAGAAGAAAAAAAAAAAAATGGCAACTGGACAACCAAATGTCATTGGATGCAATCCAATCAGGAAAAGGATACTATCTTGCAAGCAGCTCTGTGACTTCATCCTTTGTCATGACCACATGTTCAGGAACCAACTAAAGAAGCAAAAGACAGGATTAATGATGGTGGCACTATGCAAATTTATCAAACATGGTGTAAAGTAAAGCTCAGTTGCCCCTAGCAACCAGATTCCACTTTTTATTCCTCACAGATTTTTTGAAAAATGAAAGGTGGAATCTGATTGGTTGCTAGGGGCGACTGAGCCAGTTTCACTTTACACCATGTTTGATAAATCTCCCCCTATGTGTTCATAATATGGACCCAATGGCTCTCTTGACATCTGATTTGTTAAAGGGAATCTGTCACCTGTAAATCATGTTCCAACTTACTGACACTGTTAGATAGCTGGTCAAGAAGACACATGGTACCTTTCATGTGGTTTTATTCTGGAGTTAAAGAAACTTTCTAGTGCTATTCAAATGCAACAAGCTGTGCCACCTCCTTAGATTGCCTTTACGCAGATTTATCTGACAGATTTTTGAAGCCAAAGCCAAAAATGAATTTGAGAAGGAAAAATCTCAGTCTCTCTTTTATGACCAGTTCTCTGTGTAAAGTCTTTTCCTGGCTTTGGCTTCAATGATCTGTCAGAAAAATCTCTGTGTGTAAATGCACCCTTACTCCTATACCTAAAACTGCTTGGCACGCAGCTTCCAGGTGTGTGTGAGAGACAGATAACACCCATTACAGCTGTGCACACCGCTAAAATATTTCTTATAGTTCTTTTCAGTATGTATCTGGACTTACCTCATGTTCGGTTATGTTTATCAGAAGCTCCTGTTGCAGAAACTGCTCGAGGATGTATTTGGGAGCCATATCCACCAGTGACTAAAGACATAAAAACTCATTAGGACTCAACATAAGGCAAGTGAATAGTAAAACCGGCTGTTGCCCAAAGGAATCAATCTCAGCTCAGTTTTAATTTCTTAACTGCAGAATACAAAAGAATACTGTACTTTGGTTACAATAGGCAACAAAGCCAGCCCTCTTATTAGAAAGCCCTCCTAAAAAGATTTGCCCAGCATTGAAATCATTAAAGGGGTTGTCCGATAATAAAAATCCTCTTTCAAATAAATCTACCGTATTACACCTTTATATTGGTACTCACATAAGAATTGCCCTGCTCACTTTTTTTTGTTTTTGCTGGCCACATGACTCAATTTTCATATTTCCTCCATTTCAGTTTTCCATTTTCATGCCTAGGTAAGGCTGGGTTCACACTACGTTTTTGCAATCCGTTGTTTTCCTCAGTTTTTGCTGCAGACAACGGATGCATGTGCGTGCATCCGGTTGATCAGTTTTTTTTCCACTGAATTCCTTTAAAAAAAAAAATAAATCCGTTTTTTTTTTAAAAGTACACAAAAATTTAGTCAACCTTATTTTTGTGTCCGTTAAAAAAACTGTCCCGTTTTGACCCGTTTTTTATAACTGAATTCAATGGAAAAACGGATGCACACACAAATCAGTTTTTTCCATCCGTTTTTCATCAGTTTTTTTTTGCAAAAAAAACAGATTGCAAAAATGTAGTGTGAACCCAGCTTAGCAAACTGCAGCAGGGAAGTACTTGGCCCAATATTGCTATACTAAACATGGGGAGAGGCACAGTGAAACCCATACTGAGAATGCATCAAGCGGCATTTATGGCATAGTATGACAACTAAATACCCAGGCATGCAATGCCTGCTGGGTGAAGGATATTTGATGAAAGTGGAAAGTCATATGACTGGCAAAAAAACAGCAAAGAAAACACACACAAGAAAAGAGCTATTTTGATCATGTGAGTAAATTTCCAACATACTAGAATTATTTGAAGGGGACTTCCAATTTTCAGACACCCCCTTTAAAGTCAAAGGCCCTAAACCACATGTTAAAAAAAAAAAGTATTTCTTGTGGCCATGACTTTTAGATCCTCTAGAACAGGGGTGTAAAACCCCGGCCCTCCTGCTATCGCAAAACCAGGACTATGGAGTAGGAAAAAAATTTACTGACTCAAAATCCAGCTTTAGTAAAAGAAATCTTGTTTTTGCTTATCAATATATATTATGAGCAACATTCTAATTGGACACTGGCCCTATTACATAAGGGTGGCCGGGAAAAAGTTGTCGGTCACTGTTTGGCAGTTTGTTTCTGAGCTGGAAGAGTCCATTGTGTGGGGGGAGATCTGTGCTGTTCGCTTCCTGGATGCTGGATGATTGTATAGCAGCAGTGTAATATGAAGATATCCTGTGTAATATAGAGGAGGAGGAAAAGTAGTGTAGCAGTAACCTCTGTCCTCAATGTGGTGTTTTTCTTCAGTGTTCTATGGCTGCAGGTGTGTGTGTGTGTGTGTGTGTGTGTGTGTATGTGTGTGTGTGTATGTTATGGCTGCAGCAGGGTGTGTGTGTTCTATGTCTGCAGTTATGGCATGCCCCCACACCCACAGTGACCCCTCTATATCACTATGGCAGGCATCTTACAGGTATCTGGCATTGTTAGCAGTGTTTGTGTGTATGGTGAATATTAGTTAGAAACATAGAAGATTGTCAGCAGAAACCACCTGCTCCATCTAGTCTAGTTGTGAGTATTTCAGGACATGGAGGCTGGAGACTGGCTGCATCCACTGCCCAAGGATCTTGTAGGACATTAGGGAGAAGCTGCTGAGCCCTGGTATCTGACTGACCATTTATGAAGGAGCAGAGTAAATTCAGAAGTCGGAGCTGCGGCTTACCGACGCCACAGCCCTGTGCAAAACTACAATTCCCATCATGCTCGGACAGCCAAAGCTTTAGTTGTCTAGGCATGATGGGAATTGTAGTTTTGTAACAGCCGGAGTGCCTGAGTTTGACACCTGTGCTCTAGAAGTTCTCTGTAGCGCAGTCATAGTAAAAGTACCTGCTTAGCAGACGGCGTCATTCCTTGCTGCACCACAATGATGGCTCTCGTGATGTTTTCTTCCTGCATCCTCTGACAATACATTTTGATGGTCTTTATTCCAACCTTTGGTTCCTCTGAAAATTTAAAGAAGTTTAGTCACAAAAAGGCAATATCTCTCACTACCAACTTATCACACACACTCCATGGCATTTACCGGGGAAAAACACAAACATCTGATCAGTGGGGTCATCATTGTGAGCGACCAGCACAGTAAGATCAGTTCTCCGTGGTCTGCCCTCACTTGGCTTGTCACCAAACTGAGCCTTGAATTCATCCAATGTCTGGTCCAATTCATCTTGTGTCACAAGGTAACCTCGGTCATGGCACAACTAAGGATGAAAGAAAGTAGGATTAAAAGTTACTAATTTCTCAAAAACATCTCAGGGAAATGCTGCATTTATACAGAGAGATTTATCTGACAGATTTCTGAAGCCAAAGCCAGGAATGGATTAAAAAAAAAAAAAGAAAGGGAAATCTTAAAGGGAACCATTCACCCCGTGGCCCCGGCAGAAACTGACATACAGTGACATAAAGGTCAATATACTTACCACATCGCTCCCAGTCCCGTCCCGGATCCCGTTGTTGACACGGAGAAATCGCTGATTCTTCTTCTCCCGCCCATTATGGTAATGAGCTGAGATGAGTCCAACGTCCATAGGAAACGACGGACGAGTCCAACTTATTCATGAGGTCCTCTTCTCATCGCCGCCCATCCACGCCTCCTGGAACTTGATTGACGTCTTCAGTCTTCAGACGAATTCCTGCGCAGGCGCCGCTGCGATGGTCTCGTCACCTCTTCTGCGCCTGCGCGGTAAACAGGATACGTGTTCGAGCCAATCGGCGCACGCGCAGTAAACAGTGAAGCTGCGGAGCGGCTTCAATTGTGAACTGCGCATGCGCCGAAAACAACTGTCACGGCGCCTGCACGGGATCCGGCGAGAAGAAAGAAGACGAGAAGGAAGAGGACCTGGCGTCAATCAAGTGTCGGAGGCGGGGAGAAGGCTGGATTTCTGACCCGGCGGCGCTCATTACCATAATGGGCGCGAGAAGAAGAATCTTCAATTTCTCCGTGTCAACAACGGGATTCGGGAGCGATGTGGTAAGTATATTGACCTTTATGTCACTGTATGTCAGTTTCTGCCGGGGGCCACGGGGTGAATGGTTCCCTTTAAGTCTTCCCTTTATGACCTGTTCTCTGTTTATAGTCTGTTCCTGGCTTTGGCTTTAAAAATCTGTGTAAAAGCACCATAAGCGGTCTTGTGAGTAAATGATAGGTAGCACTATTTCTGACCAATATATAACTTGTATATGACATTTTTGTATAAGTCTTTTAAAGCATAACTGTCATTTCAGGGTCATTTTTCTGAAAACATTAAATATCAACAGTTCAAGCGATTTTAAGAAACTCTGTAATAGGTTTTATGTACTAAAAGAGTTTCCTTCTATACTGAAAAAGCAATCTCCCAGCCTCCCCCCTCACATCAGATGAAGCAGGATTTCTGTGTCCTTTATGTGGCTATGGAGAGGGAGGGGCTGTTAGGAGTGACTGAGCACGGAGCAGTCCTGCACAGCACAACACCCTGCAATCTTCTCTCAGTAAGTTCATAGATAAGCACTGACCCCAGAATCCTGCGTTTTAGGTGCCCAGAGAGTCTACAAACAGCTGAACTTGATGTCACCTGCTCCCTCATCTCCCTCAGCCCCTCCCCCTTCATAGGCTTACAATGGAGAAAGCAGAGCCCGTCTTCACTGGCTTCTCTGTAATGAAGACGTGTTTGCCTGATAAGGCACAGATAAGTCGGGGGGGGGGGGGGGGGGGGGGGCTGGGAGATTGCTTCTTGAGTACAGAAGGAGTGTTTTTTGGCTGATGAAACCTATTACAGAGTTTCTTAAAATCGCTTATACTACTGATTTCTGCAATAAAAAAAAAACATGACAGTTACGCTTTAAGTTTGGACTAACTTCAATGGGGTCTTCCATACACAGTATACAGAAAGAAGGGGGATCCTTCTATTCTACATCTTAATAGTATACCCTATAAAACAGCTGCAGCACAGAGGACATAAGAGAGCAGTGTAAAGCTATACATCAGCCAACTTTTGTAATGTATGTTATGTCTGTGAATCGCCCCCTTCCCGTGTCCCACCACCCCCGCCCGTGTACCCGGCCCGTAATCAGGCGCTCAGCCGTGATTGGCTGAGCATAACTGTGCTCAGCCAATCACGGCTGAGAACAGTTGTGACACGGCGGAGGGGGGACGGCGGCATCGATTCGGCCGTCCGTCCGAAGATGACGTTTGGCACAAGATGGCGGACGGCCTCGACACGGATCAGGTAACGTATAATGCACCACACACTTCTGGGTACACGGGCGGGGGTGGTAGGACACGGGGCAGGGGGCCATTCACAGACATAACATACATTACAAAGTTGTAAAACTTTGTAATGTGTGTTATTCTGTGCATAATTTTTTTAGCGCCGCACTACCCCTTTAAAATGTACCAGTGGCCATGTCGTCCCTGGAATGTAAAGCAAGGAGCAGAGGACCCAAGACATACAGCCATGGAGGCACCAGATGAGGCAAGTTTTCTATTTGCTTTATTTCTGGATTTTTGCTGCAATCCCCAGGTAGCTAACCTGCAGCTATATATACACAAAAACTGGCTTTAGTTGCAGATTGTGACATGTCCATTTATCTAAGAGTCACTGTTTCGTTTTTTTTCTGCAGAAATCAATAGTCCAGGCCATTTTAGGAAACGTTGTAGTTGGGTTTATTAGGCAAATATGCCATTATCTGCATTCAAAAAGACTTTCCCCAGCCCCCCCCCCTCCTCTTCTCATTAACTGCTCATTATCAGGAAATCTCAACTCTTACATCAGTTGAGCCCTGTATAATCTATGGAGAGGGGAGGGAGGAGGGAGATTAGTTGGCAGCAGAGAACAAAGGATTACACAGTGGGAGCTGTATGAAGCTGGTATTCAGAGGCAAGAGAGGTCAGTGCTGACAGAGGAGATAGCCCTGTGATGTAGCTGTAAATTAACTCTTTATTGTCCTGTTTTGGTGCCTCATCTCCCTCAACCCCTCCCCTCTCCATAGACAATCATGAAGACAGGGGGGGAGAGCTTCAGACTGCTTTTTTATTATAAAAATTCATTTTTCAGCTAATAAACCCAATTACAAAGTTTCTTAAAATCCCTTGTACTATTGATTTCTGCAAAAAAAAAAAAAAAAAAACTTAAACCACAGTAACAGATTAATGTGAAAAACCTGTTACAATTTTTGCAGCGTATAGAGGTTTGTTTGCATCTCATACATAATCAGAGGTGGATAATCCAGGGGAAAAATATGTAACATTTTTGCTACATGTAAATGTAACCTAGATGTCCTGCCACTTTTTTAAAGAACCTAGTGGTAGTAGGTTATAAGCCCAATCGGATCTTCAGGCAGTATTAAAGGGGTTATCCAGTGCTACAAAAACATGGCCACTTTCTTTCAGAGACAACATGACTCGTCTCTAGTTCAGATGCGGTTTGCAATTAAGCTCCATTTACTTTAATGGAACTGAGCAGCAAAACCCCGCCCAAGCTGGAGACAAGAGTGGGGCTGTCTCTGGAAGAAAGTGGCCATGTAGCTCTGGATAACCCCTTTAAAGTGACTGTACCCCCAGTCCCAGGCTGAAGCACAGGAGACGGGCCGACCCACCCTTAGTGGGAGGAAACCCCAGCCCCTCTATGATAGGATTCCATTGATTCTAATGGAGTCCCATCATGGAGGGGCTGGAGTTTCTTCCCACTAAGGGTGGGTCAGCCCGTCTCCTGTGCTTCAGCCTGGGCCTGGTGGTACAGTCACTTTAAAATAGTTTAATTTTTTTTTTTTTTTAAATATGGTAATTCAATGGAAAATGGATCCTGCAGGATGGCATACACCAGTTTCCATTTTTACCATTTTTCTTCCCGCCCTCTTTTAGACATATACCTTAAAATTGCATGATAAGAAGAAAAGTTGATCAAAAGATTTTTTTGTTGACAATCTTTTGCGGAAAAATATTCCCATCATGTCCCCCTCCTGCTTCGTGTCGCTTATGAGCAGCCCAGAGATCCCCCCGCCATCTCCTGATGCCTGTCCACTCACTGTACGGTGCTGCCGTCCATCAGCCCCGGTACGATCTCCCAGCTGTAAGTCTATCGCCGGGGCAGCACCTCCGGGACATCTACCACTCCCCGCACTCACCTGCATGATGGTCTTGCGAATCTTCCACAACCGGTAAGTCTCCTCCTCGTCATCCATCTCTGTAACAGGATGCAGGCGCTCAGCTCGGGCACAGTGTTTCCTCCACTCACCACGAGGGCTTTCCTGCTGGAGGTGTCCCGCTCACTGCCTGCTGGCCGCTAAGGCCCCATTCCATAAGAATAGCTGTCCCGGCGATTGCCTGTTTTCACTGCGCTAAGAATCTGTCTAGTTAGCATAAGTGAGAAGGCCACTTTCGCCCCCTAGTGGTCAGGTCCTGAATAGATCCAGTATTTAGCCATATCACAGTATTTCCCATAACTCCGAAGCACCTGGTCCTCACCAGTCATAAGACTCTACAGACTACAGCTATTTCCCATCATCTGCAGTGACCATTTATTTCCCTATTAGTCTGGACCTGAATCACAGTATTTAGCCATGTTCACACACTGTATTTTTTTTTTTTACACTAATCAACGGCCATTATTGGTTCAGTGTGCAATTACATTAGTGTATTGAAAAACGTATATACACTATGGCCGTTGTTCTCTGCGACCGTACGAAATAACTGACAGGTCTATTTTGTGCTGTTGCTATTCAGTGAACAGTAACCATACAAGATGGCCTGGTCTATGGCAAATTGGGCTCACCCAAATGTGCCCGCATTCCAATATAATAAAGTCATGTTCATCCAGCCAATATTGTAAGACTGTGACCTTTGTGAACATGGCCTTTAACTTCTTCACACTGAATTGTCTGAATCCCATTCTCCATAGGGACCTCTCCAGTCTCTTAAAGGGGAACTCCTTAGAGGTTAACCCTTAAAGGACGGGCCAATTTTCGTTTTTTTGCGTTTTCATTTTTTTCAGCAAGGCCATAGCACTTGCATTTTTCACCTAGAAACCCACATGAGCCCTTATTTTTTGCGTCAATAATTGTACTTTGCAATGATAGGCTGAATTTTTGCAAAAAGTACACTGCGAAACCAGAAAAAAATTCAAAGTGTGGTGAAATTGAAAAAAAACGCATTTCTTTTATTTAGGGGGAAAGTGTTTTTACGCCAGTCGCCCTGGGGTAAAACTGACTTGTTATGCATGTTCCCCAAGTTGTTACAATTACAACGATATATAACATGTATAACTTTTCTTGTATCTGATGGCCTGTAAAAAATTCAAACCATTGTTAACAAATATACGTTCCTTAAAATCGCTCCATTCCCAGGCTTATATCGCTCTTATCCTTTGGTCTATGGGGCTGTGTCAGGTGTCATTTTTTGCGCAATGATGTGTTCTTTCTATTGGTACCGATTGATTGCGCATATACGACTTTTTGATCGCTTTTTATTACATTTTTTCTGGATTTGATGCGACCAAAAATTTGGCCGCAATTTTGCACTTTGGGATTTTTTGGCGCTTACGCCGTTTACCGTGCGAGATCAGGAATGTGATTAATTAATAGTTCGGGCGATTACGCACGCGGCGATAGCAAACATGTTTATTTATTTACTTTTATTTAAAACCTGGGAAAAGGGGGGTGATTCAGACTTTTATTAGGGGAGGGGGCTTTTACTTATAACAATACTTTTTTTTTTTTTACACATATACTAAAAGCCCCCCTGGGGGACTTCTAGTATATACACTTTGATCTCTCATTGAGATCTTTGCTGTATAGTTATATAGAATAGATCAATGAGATAGGCACTTGTTTGCTTTCAGCTGCTGCAGCCGAAAACAAACTAATGCCGAGTCGGGGTCTGCACCATCTTGGTGCAGACCCCGGCCGGCAGCAGGTACAGAGATTGCTTCTCCGGGACGTTGTCTCCCCCACTAGACACCAGGGAAGTGCTGCAGCCGGTAATCGGAGGCAGCTGTCAACTTTGACAGCTGCGTCCGATTACCTGATTAACGGGCACGGCGATCACACCGTGCCCGCTAATAGCCGCGGTCCCGGGCGACACGCGGTACCCGGGATCGCGGCGGCTGGGGACATATGACGTACCGGTATGTCATATGTCCTTAAAAGGTTAAAGGGGTAGAGGTTAAAAAAATGAAACTTCTGCAGAAGCATAAAGCAATACTTACCTACCTATCCCAGTTTTGAAACTAACAAAAATCCATTTGTTTTGGGGGGTTTTGTTCTGTATTGTGTTTCTTTACTTCCTGGTTGAGCAGTTCCCATAATGCAATGCTTTCCCTCAGCTGTTCAACACAGTCCCAGAGAAGTTGCTGCACCTGCTTCTGGCTGGTCAGAGATGGTGACTAATGCTGCGTTTACACGGAAAGATTATCGTGCGAATTTGCACGATAACGATCAAATTTGAACGATAATCATACGTGTAAACGCAGCAAACAATCGAACGACGAGTGAGAAATTGTTCATTTTGATCTTTTAACTTGTTCTTAAATCGTCGTTCGCAAAAAATTTGCCGATCGTTCCGTGTAAAGTCGTCGAGCGAAAGTCTGGCCGCCCGCTCATCCGCAGCCCCCTGCGCCACCCCGATCGCCACCCTAGCCCAGCGCTGAAGAGGAGCACTGATTGGCTAAAGAGGAGCCGTTTGAAATTCCCAGCTCCCCCTTCAGCCAATCAATGCACTGAAGAGGGAAGCCGGGGATTTCGAACACCTGCTACGCGGAGCAGGTAAGGTACGCTCATGGCCGGGGCGGCGGGTGGGTGATCAGAGCGGGGAGGGCGATCAGAGCGGCGGCGGGGGGGGGGGGGGGCGATCGGAGCTGCACAGGGGGCTGCGGTTGACCGTGGGGCCGGGCTGTAGATGAGCGGGGGGCCGGGCTGCGGGTGCGCGATCTTAAAACGATTTTTCCGTACGATATATCATACCGTCTAAGCGCTGATCGTTAGTTAAAAAAAACGTTACTCCGACATAGTTAATCGTGCGATCGGGCCAATTATCTTCCAATGTAAACCCAGCATAACTCAGGGGATTGGGGGATCCAGCCAAGCCTCCAGGAACATCCCGCCCCGCCCCCTGTCTGCATCATCAGCAAACACACACAATGTGAGACAGAGGCATGGAAGATTTGGGAGCAGGAGACAATGTGGATTTGCACAGATGCCATTATTCTTCACTTCCTGGATTTCAATCAGCTACCAGTGTGGCAGAACCGTACAGATACGGTAATACATTGTATAGACACATCTATATAACTTTTATTGTACTTTTAATATAACACAAATTTTCCTTATGGGGAGTTCCCCTTTAAAGCTGCAGTGACTTTTTTTGTATTTGGTTCAGTTTGTAGCATTGAATAAAGTGACACCAGTGAACAGTGGATAATAAAGTCTTGACAGATGTTATTTTTAGTTTTTTATTTTGGTGGCAAACAGCAACAATGTGAATACGTTTCATGGTGTGACATTACTGAGTGTTGTGTGTGAGGGTACGGGGTGGGGGTCTCCTGACATCAGATCACATGGCACTGCCACAATATTATGCATACATATTCTAGGATTTGTCACAAATCATTTATGATCACCACATAACGTCTGAACTTACCATGACTATTGACAACCAAAGGTCCCTATGCAACCCTCGTCTTACTACAATAGGTAGAGTGGTCCTTCTGAGTCATGTGATTTAGCCAGCTCATATAGATATGACTATTTCCCAGACTCCAGAAGGATCCTTTCCATCTATTATATTCTGAGATGTCATATAGAAGAGGTCCTTCTGAATAATGGCATTTGATGTGTAATGGTGTATTTGTTTGTGTTTCTGCAATAAAGTTTATTGAAAGGCTGCTGAGCTGTCAGCTCGGGAAGCTTGTATGTGTCACTGTTGCCCTCGCAATGCAAGCTATCGGTCAGGTGGGACACGTGACCCTAGTGTATAATAAAGCTGGTCAAGCATCTTGCGGGCAATTTGCTGCTGGTTAGTGTAGGGAGAGGTTGGTGCTGCAGGCAGGGAGAGATAGGTAGGCCAAAAAACTTTACTACTGCACTTTTCAGGGCAAAACAGTGGGATCGTCTGGGCTGAGGAGCTGCTAGGTCTGGGAGGGGTGGGGAAGTCATCTGTGGGGATGTACTGCCAGGTCTCAGGTGAAATGGGATCCTGGGGTCGGGGGCACACCCCCTTCAGCAGGTACCCAGGTCTCTATACAAACCATTTGGCTGTTGGGGGAAGGTGGGGACTCTTAACTCTGCTACATGAACGTAGAATACAGACTGGGGTGATGTGACATCAGTGGAAAAAAATGGACAGGAATGCAATAACAGATCATTTCCCACAGATTGCAGAGCCCAGAAAAAATAATTGAGTGTGTGAATGAGGCCTTAGTAGTGGAAACTAGGCATGAGCGAATTTACAGTAGTAGCGAGGCTCAGTGATCGGCTTTTCGGTATGCTGCCTTTGAACTCTGTGCTGCTCTGCTCCGGGTATCTGAAAAAGCTGGATGCAGTCCTGGGAAACTTCTCCAGGTTCCCAGGATGGGGATCTAGCTTTTCCAGGCACACTGAGCAGCACAGAGTTCAAAGGCAGCAGGCTGAAAAGCCGACCACTGAGCCTTGCTACTACTGTAAATTCGCTCATTCCTTGTGGACACCATCAGACTGCTTTCACTACTAAACCTAAAATAAAAGAGAGGAAAAACACACACACACACACACACACACTAAAATCCAGAGACACCTCAGGAACACTTTAATTCATAGAATTCTTTATAGTTGGGTCTTGATTCCTGGTCATCCTGGCTGATCTCCCTGTAAAAAAAAATATTATATATACATAAAAATTAAAATAAAACTAAATTAAAACCAGACTTATTTGACCATTCATTCTCAATGGAGTTGCTGAAAACAGCCGAGTGCTGTCCTGTTATATACTACCAGAATATAGATGATGTGCCAGATTTATTACACAGTAAATGGTGTTCAATCTGGGGGGCATTACATCTGCAATTTAGAGGGGCATTATATTTGTATTTTTATAATTCTGTGGTGACATAATTTGTTCCCCAGCTCCTAGCCTAATGTCCCCTGATAATCTCCTGCCAGACCCCTGTCCCTGCAGAGCACGACATCACAGTACAGACAGACCCCTGTCCCTGCAGAGCACTGCATAACAGTACAGGCAGACCCCTGTCCCTGCAGAGCACTGCATAACAGTACAGGCAGACCCCTGTCCCTGCAGAGCACTGCATAACAGTACAGGCAGACCCCTGTCCCTGCAGAGCACGGCATAACAGTACAGGCAGACCCCTGTCCCTGCAGAGCACTGCATAACAGTACAGGCAGACCCCTGTCCCTGCAGAGCACGGCATCACAGTACAGCCAGAACCCTGTCCCTGCAGAGCATTGCATAACAGTACAGCCAGACCCCTGTCCCTGCAGAGCACGGCATAACAGTACAGGCAGACCCCTGTCCCTGCATAGCACGGCATAACAGTACAGGCAGACCCCTGTCCCTGCATAGCACGGCATAACCGTACAGCCACATACCCCTTCAGAGCACTGCATAACAGTACAGCCAGACCCCTGTCCCTGCAGAGCACGGCATCACAGTACAGCCAGAACCCTGTCCCTGCAGAGCATTGCATAACAGTACAGCCAGACCCCTGTCCCTGCAGAGCACGGCATAACAGTACAGGCAGACCCCTGTCCCTGCATAGCACGGCATAACAGTACAGGCAGACCCCTGTCCCTGCATAGCACGGCATAACAGTACAGGCAGACCCCTGTCCCTGCAGAGCACGGCATAACCGTACAGCCACATACCCCTGCAGAGCACTGCATAACAGTACAGCCAGACCCCTGTCCCTGCAGAGCACTGCATAACAGTACAGGCAGACCCCTGTCCCTGCAGAGCACGGCATAACAGTACAGGCAGACCCCTGTCCCTGCAGAGCACTGCATAACAGTACAGCCAGACCCCTGTCCCTGCAGAGCGCGGCATAACAGTACAGGCAGACCCCTGTCCCTGCAGAGCACTGCATAACAGTACAGGCAGACCCCTGTCCCTGCAGAGCACTGCATAACAGTACAGGCAGTCCCCTGTCCCTGCAGAGCACGGCATAACAGTACAGGCAGACCCCTGTCCCTGCATAGCACGGCATAACAGTACAGGCAGACCCCTGTCCCTGCAGAGCACGGCATAACAGTACAGGCAGACCCCTGTCCCTGCAGAGCACGGCATAACCGTACAGGCAGACCCCTGTCCCTGCAGAGCACTGCATAACAGTACAGACAGACCCCTGTCCCTGCAGAGCACGGCATAACAGTACAGGCAGACCCTGTCCCTGCAGAGCACGGCATAACAGTACAGGCAGACCCCTGTCCCTGCAGAGCACTGCATAACAGTACAGACAGACCCCTGTCCCTGCAGAGCACGGCATAACAGTACAGGCAGACCCCTGTCCCTGCAGAGCACGGCATAACAGTACAGGCAGACCCCTGTCCCTGCAGAGCACTGCATAACAGTACAGGCAGACCCCTGTCCCTGCAGAGCACGGCATCACAGTACAGCCAGAACCCTGTCCCTGCAGAGCATTGCATAACAGTACAGCCAGACCCCTGTCCCTGCAGAGCACGGCATAAAAGTACAGGCAGACCCCTGTCCCTGCATAGCACGGCATAACAGTACAGGCAGACCCCTGTCCCTGCATAGCACGGCATAACAGTACAGGCAGACCCCTGTCCCTGCAGAGCACGGGCATAACCGTACAGCCACATACCCCTTCAGAGCACTGCATAACAGTACAGCCAGACCCCTGTCCCTGCAGAGCACGGCATCACAGTACAGCCAGAACCCTGTCCCTGCAGAGCATTGCATAACAGTACAGCCAGAACCCCTGTCCCTGCAGAGCACGGCATAACAGTACAGGCAGACCCCTGTCCCTGCATAGCACGGCATAACAGTACAGGCAGACCCCTGTCCCCTGCATAGCACGGCATAACAGTACAGGCAGACCCCTGTCCCTGCAGAGCACGGCATAACCGTACAGCCACATACCCCTGCAGAGCACTGCATAACAGTACAGCCAGACCCCTATCCCTGCAGAGCACTGCATAACAGTACAGGCAGAGACCCCTGTCCCTGCAGAGCACGGCATAACAGTACAGCCAGACCCCTGTCCCTGCAGAGCACGGCATAACAGTACAGCCAGACCCCTGTCCCTGCAGAGCACTGCATAACAGTACAGGCAGACCCCTGTCCCTGCAGAGGCGCGGCATAACAGTACAGGCAGACCCCTGTCCCTGCAGAGCGCTGCATAACAGTACAGGCAGACCCCTGTCCCTGCAGAGCACGGCATAACAGTACAGGCAGACCCCTGTCCCTGCAGAGCACTGCATAACAGTACAGGCAGACCCCTGTCCCCTGCAGAGCACGGCATCACAGTACAGCCAGAACCCTGTCCCTGCAGAGCATTGCATAACAGTACAGCCAGACCCCTGTCCCTGCAGAGCACGGCATAACAGTACAGGCAGACCCCTGTCCCTGCATAGCACGGCATAACAGTACAGGCAGACCCCTGTCCCTGCATAGCACGGCATAACAGTACAGGCAGACCCCTGTCCCTGCAGAGCACGGCATAACCGTACAGCCACATACCCCTTCAGAGCACTGCATAACAGTACAGCCAGACCCCTGTCCCTGCAGAGCACGGCATCACAGTACAGCCAGAACCCTGTCCCTGCAGAGCATTGCATAACAGTACAGCCAGACCCCTGTCCCTGCAGAGCACGGCATAACAGTACAGGCAGACCCCTGTCCCTGCATAGCACGGCATAACAGTACAGGCAGACCCCTGTCCCTGCATAGCACGGCATAACAGTACAGGCAGACCCCTGTCCCTGCAGAGCACGGCATAACCGTACAGCCACATACCCCTTCAGAGCACTGCATAACAGTACAGCCAGACCCCTATCCCTGCAGAGCACTGCATAACAGTACAGGCAGACCCCTGTCCCTGCAGAGCACGGCATAACAGTACAGCCAGACCCCTGTCCCTGCAGAGCACGGCATAACAGTACAGCCAGACCCCTGTCCCTGCAGAGCACTGCAGAACAGTACAGGCAGACCCCTGTCCCTGCAGAGCGCGGCATAACAGTACAGGCAGACCCCTGTCCCTGCAGAGCGCTGCATAACAGTACAGGCAGACCCCTGTCCCTGCAGAGCGCTGCATAACAGTACAGGCAGACCCCTGTCCCTGCAGAGCACTGCATAACAGTACAGGCAGACCCCTGTCCCTGCAGAGCACTGCATAACAGTACAGGCAGTCCCCTGTCCCTGCAGAGCACGGCATAACAGTACAGGCAGACCCCTGTCCCTGCAGAGCACGGCATAACCGTACAGCCAGACCCCTGTCCCTGCAGAGCACGGCATAACAGTACAGCCAGACCCCTGTCCCTGCAGAGCACGGCATAACAGTACAGGCAGACCCCTGTCCCTGCATAGCACGGCATAACAGTACAGGCAGACCCCTGTCCCTGCAGAGCACTGCATAACAGTACAGGCAGACCCCTGTCCCTGCAGAGCACTGCATAACAGTACAGCCAGACCCCTGTCCCTGCAGAGCACGGCATAACAGTACAGGCAGACCCCTGTCCCTGCAGAGCACGGCATAACAGTACAGGCAGACCCCTGTCCCTGCAGAGCACTGCATAACAGTAACAGGCAGACCCCTGTCCCTGCAGAGCACTGCATAACAGTACAGGCAGTCCCCTGTCCCTGCAGAGCACTGCATAACAGTACAGGCAGACCCTGTCCCTGCAGAGCACTGCATAACAGTACAGGCAGACCCCTGTCCCTGCAGAGCACTGCATAACAGTACAGGCAGACCCCTGTCCCTGCAGAGCACGGCATAACAGTACAGGCAGACCCCTGTCCCTGCAGAGCACGGCATAACAGTACAGGCAGACCCCTGTCCCTGCAGAGCACGGCATAACCGTACAGCCACATACCCCTTCAGAGCACTGCATAACAGTACAGGCAGACCCCTGTCCCTGCAGAGCACTGCATAACAGTACAGGCAGACCCCTGTCCCTGCAGAGCACTGCATAACAGTACAGGCAGTCCCCTGTCCCTGCAGAGCACGGCATAACAGTACAGGCAGACCCCTGTCCCTGCAGAGCACGGCATAACAGTACAGGCAGACCCCTGTCTCTGCAGAGCATGGCATAACAGTACAGGCAGACCCCTGTCCCTGCAGAGCACTGCATAACAGTACAGGCAGACCCCTGTCCCTGCAGAGCACTGCATAACAGTACAGCCAGACCCCTGTCCCTGCAGAGCACGGCATAACAGTACAGGCAGACCCCTGTCCCTGCAGAGCACTGCATAACAGTACAGGCAGACCCCTGTCCCTGCAGAGCACTGCATAACAGTAGAGGCAGACCCCTGTCCCTGCAGAGCACGGCATAACAGTACAGCCAGAACCCTGTCCCTGCAGAGCATTGCATAACAGTACAGCCAGACCCCTGTCCCTGCAGAGCACGGCATAACAGTACAGGCAGACCCCTGTCCCTGCATAGCACGGCATAACAGTACAGGCAGACCCCTGTCCCTGCATAGCACGGCATAACAGTACAGGCAGACCCCTTCCCTGCAGAGCACGGCATAACCGTACAGCCACATACCCTTCAGAGCACTGCTAACAGTACAGCCAGACCCTGTCCCTGCAGAGCACGGCATCACAGTACAGCCAGAACCCTGTCCCTGCAGAGCATTGCATAACAGTACAGCCAGAACCCCTGTCCCTGCAGAGCACGGCATAACAGTACAGGCAGACCCCTGTCCCTGCATAGCACGGCATAACAGTACAGGCAGACCCCTGTCCCTGCATAGCACGGCATAACAGTACAGGCAGACCCCTGTCCCTGCAGAGCACGGCATACCGTACAGCCACAATACCCCTGCAGAGCACTGCATAACAGTACAGCCAGACCCCTATCCCTGCAGAGCACTGCATAACAGTACAGGCAGACCCCTGTCCCTGCAGAGCACGGCATAACAGTACAGCCAGACCCCTGTCCCTGCAGAGCACGGCATAACAGTACAGCCAGACCCCTGTCCCTGCAGAGCACTGCATAACAGTACAGGCAGACCCCTGTCCCTGCAGAGCGCGGCATAACAGTACAGGCAGACCCCTGTCCCTGCAGAGCGCTGCATAACAGTACAGGCAGACCCCTGTCCCTGCAGAGCACGGCATAACAGTACAGGCAGACCCCTGTCCCTGCAGAGCACTGCATAACAGTACAGGCAGACCCCTGTCCCTGCAGAGCACGGCATCACAGTACAGCCAGAAACCCTGTCCCTGCAGAGCATTGCATAACAGTACAGCCAGACCCCTGTCCCTGCAGAGCACGGCCATAACAGTACAGGCAGACCCCTGTCCCTGCATAGCACGGCATAACAGTACAGGCAGACCCCTGTCCCTGCAGAGCACGGCATAACCGTACAGCCACATACCCCTTCAGAGCACTGCATAACAGTACAGCCAGACCCCTGTCCCTGCAGAGCACGGCATCACAGTACAGCCAGAACCCTGTCCCTCGCAGAGCATTGCATAACAGTACAGCCAGACCCTGTCCCTGCAGAGCACGGCATAACAGTACAGGCAGACCCCTGTCCCTGCATAGCACGGCATAACAGTACAGGCAGACCCCTGTCCCTGCATAGCACGGCATAACAGTACAGGCAGACCCCTGTCCCTGCAGAGCACGGCATAACCGTACAGCCACATACCCCTGCAGAGCACTGCATAACAGTACAGCCAGACCCCTATCCCTGCAGAGCACTGCATAACAGTACAGGCAGACCCCTGTCCCTGCAGAGCACGGCATAACAGTACAGCCAGACCCCTGTCCCTGCAGAGCACGGCATAACAGTACAGCCAGACCCCTGTCCCCTGCAGAGCACTGCAGAACAGTACAGGCAGACCCCTGTCCCTGCAGAGCGCGGCATAACAGTACAGGCAGACCCCTGTCCCTGCAGAGCGCTGCATAACAGTACAGGCAGACCCCTGTCCCTGCAGAGCGCTGCATAACAGTACAGGCAGACCCCTGTCCCTGCAGAGCACTGCATAACAGTACAGGCAGACCCCTGTCCCTGCAGAGCACTGCATAACAGTACAGGCAGTCCCCTGTCCCTGCAGAGCACGGCATAACAGTACAGGCAGACCCCTGTCCCTGCAGAGCACGGCATAACCCGTACAGCCAGACCCCTGTCCCTGCAGAGCACGGCATAACAGTACAGCCAGACCCCTGTCCCTGCAGAGCACGGCATAACAGTACAGGCAGACCCCTGTCCCTGCAGAGCACTGCATAACAGTACAGGCAGGACCCCTGTCCCTGCAGAGCACTGCATAACAGTACAGGCAGTCCCCTGTCCCTGCAGAGCACTGCATAACAGTACAGGCAGACCCCTGTCCCTGCAGAGCACTGCATAACAGTACAGGCAGACCCCTGTCCCTGCAGAGCACTGCATAACAGTACAGGCAGACCCCTGTCCCTGCAGAGCACGGCATAAACAGTACAGGCAGACCCCTGTCCCTGCAGAGCACGGCATAACAGTACAGGCAGACCCTGTCCCTGCAGAGCACGGCATAACCGTACAGCCACATACCCCTTCAGAGCACTGCATAACAGTACAGGCAGACCCCTGTCCCTGCAGAGCACTGCATAACAGTACAGGCAGACCCCTGTCCCTGCAGAGCACTGCATAACAGTACAGGCAGTCCCCTGTCCCTGCAGAGCACGGCATAACAGTACAGGCAGACCCCTGTCCCTGCAGAGCACGGCATAACAGTACAGGCAGACCCCTGTCTCTGCCGAGCATGGCATAACAGTACAGGCAGACCCCTGTCCCTGCAGAGCACTGCATAACAGTACAGGCAGACCCCTGTCCCTGCAGAGCACTGCATAACAGTACAGCCAGACCCCTGTCCCTGCAGAGCACGGCATAACAGTACAGGCAGACCCCTGTCCCCTGCAGAGCACTGCATAACAGTACAGGCAGACCCCTGTCCCTGCAGAGCACTGCATAACAGTACAGGCAGACCCCTGTCCCTGCAGAGCACGGCATAACAGTACAGGCAGACCCCTGTCCCTGCAGAGCACTGCATAACAGTACAGGCAGACCCCTGTCCTGCAGAGCACTGCATAACAGTACAGGCAGACCCCTGTCCCTGCAGAGCACTGCATAACAGTACAGGCAGACCCCTGTCCCTGCAGAGCACGGCATAACAGTACAGGCAGACCCCTGTCCCTGCATAGCACGGCATAACAGTACAGGCAGACCCCTGTCCCTGCAGAGCACTGCATAACAGTACAGGCAGACCCCTGTCCCTGCAGAGCATTGCATAACAGTACAGGCAGACCCCTGTCCCTGCAGAGCACTGCATAAATGTACAGCCACATACCCCTTCAGAGCACTGCATAACAGTACAGTCAGACCCCTGTCCTTACAGAACATTATACTCAGACAGCCCTTTGTCCCTGCAGAGCACCGCAATAAAAGTATAGCCATATACCCTTGTCCCTGCAGAACATTGCATGGGAGTGCAAGCAGACACCAGTCCCTGCAGAGCATTACACCCAGACAGTGGTCACCTCCTGGGGATCACATTCCACTCCACAGAAAACTTGGGAAAAGAAATACATGACCAACAGAAACACAGCACAGACAGTCTCCACTAATAAGCAAGCCCGAGAAAAGAGCAGACTGACGATAGCTCCGCCCACACAGGTCACACGGATATGACGTCATAAAAGGTCCTTCTGAGTTATAAGGTTTAGCCCTTCCCCTTCCTTGCAATACTAAGAATCTCCGCTGTTGAGCTGTATCATAGGCTCCTATCAGGCAGCGCTGCAGTTGTTAGTAGGGTGAGTGTGACATAACTGTCCATGAAGGAAATGTCGCCAGCCATGGTTCTCGGCTGCCATCTTGCTGGTTGGCACGTCCACAGTGTATGTAGATTTACTATTTGTAGCTGGACTTGAAAGCACTTAAACCTGCGGCCCCAGGCTATTGTAGAACTATGATTCCCAGCATGCCTGGGCAGCTGTAGGAGCATGATAGAACTGCTGGAGGGGTAATGAGAAAACTGCTCCCTTATCACCATGTACTGTAACTTATATTCTAGAATGTTCTAAAATGTTGTGTTCTGGCATGGCGGACTGCTGACACTGGCCCCTCAGCCATTTGTTAGGATTGTCAGAAGGGGCGGTGTGGCCATGCTGTGATACCTAAGATGTCTTTCCCTTATCCTGCCTAGGTTTGCAGTTAGGACCTGAAATGCCGATGACGTGTGTGGCATATGGCTGCAATAACCACTTTGTCAAAGGATGTGGCAAACAATTCTTCAGGTAACCACTTTAGTGTATAATCTTTTATTATAGATTTATGTATCACAAGAACATGTATGGGGTATTTCAGTTTCAGCAGTTTAAGGTAACTTTGTCTATAAATCTCCCAGGTTCCTGTGCTGTCACTGAAACCCCCCCCACCCCCCCCCCCCCCCCCCAGCTCAGAGATGCTGCTCAGCCAGCCAGTCAGTGACACTAACTGACTGAGCAGACAGTACCTGTGGTGTTGTGATGGCCCGTGATATTCCCCAATGAGCGGTGATGCTGCAGGGGCACCGGGACAGGTAAGTATCCCTTCTTTATCATGTTTCCACCACCCTCTGCCTTTCCTGTTTTTTGTTACTTTTGCCAGAAGAACCTCTTTAAGTTGTGGAGCAAAGGTCCCCATACACCTTACACTTCTGTTGCCTGCAGCCGCTGGTGTTAAGTGTATAGGTCTCTCCCGTACGACCACCTACAGATGATGTCGGTGGTGTTAGTGGTCAGGCGTCATGGAAAAACATTGCCCGACCCCTTTTTTTAGGGCGAGATAAGACGCAGAGTGCTCTGGCTGAAGGTTACTTCTCGACTTCCCATAGGCCATGCCAAAAAGTTCCTGTGTATAGGGAGGATGGGGCAGCAGGCGGTAAATATAACTGACGTCCGAACCTTTAGCTGTCTGGTATTAAAGGTGTATGGCCACCTTTAGTGCGCAGCCTTCCTGCAGTATCAACACAAGTAAAGTTAAAGTGTTTGTCCTCTTGTATTTAAAGTGACTGTACCACCAGGCCCAGGCTGAAGCACTGGAGGCGGGGCGACCCACCCTTAGTGGGAGGAAACCCCAGCCCCTCTATGATAGGGTTCCATTGATTCTAATGAAGTCACGTCATGGAGGGGATGGGGTTTCTTCCCACTAAGGGTGGGTCGGCCCGCCTCCAGTGCTTCTGCCTGGGCCTGGTGGTACAGAGGTTTTCTGGGCACATTGCATGGATCATTAGTCCGTTTTGCCTGGAAAACCACTTTAAAGGAGAAGTCTGGGGAGGCTAAAAGAAATAACATGCTCTTACCTCCCTTGCTCCAGTGCTGGTGGCCGCATAGCGCTGCTCTGGTCACCAGTCGCTTCCTGGTCTGAGTGGGGACCCGAGTTGTGATGTCTGAGGTCTGCTCAGCCAGTCAGCGGTCGAGGCAGGACCCAATTATGGCTGCTCACTGGCTGAGCAGACCTCACACGTCACAACTCGGGTCTTTGCTCAGATCAGGAAGCCGCCGGGGACAGGAGCGGTGGTATGCAAGACTTCACCCCGCTGAGACACCGACAGATCAAAACTGTTGACATGTCAAAAGTTTTTTTTTTTTTTGACAAGTACTCTAGTGTTCATTTGTATGGATTGTCTGTATAATACAAGGCAAGTCCTCCTGGGAAACAGATGCTCTTTGTAACTGTCTCTACGCTGGCTAAAGGTCCCCATACATTTTATACTTATGTCGGCCATTAGTATAGGGTGTATGGGGTCTCCCAAGATTCCAACGAAAGATGATGTCTTTGTTCTCAGTGAGATAAACTTGTGCGGCTGTGGCTTCCCCCTTCCAATGGAGGTCATAGGGACATTTGGCTTTGTTGAACCTTCATGTGTATGGAAAAGGAGATGTCCTAAACTTGACAACCCCTTTTAAGTGTGCTTCAGATTCCATCTCTGACCAGATGTATGTGACGTCAGTAGAGGCTAGTGAATGCTGGGTGGTGCAGTTGTCAGGAAAACAATACTATGCCCTTGGGGTAAGGACAGGTTCTATAAATAAGGCTTGTATGGTTGCCTCTGTTCAGCCCAGCTGGACATCTCAAAGCAAAACTGGAAGAGCCACTAAGATGTGTAAAGTCATTAACCCCTTCGTGCTGCAGCTAGTTGGGCCTTAATGACCAGGCTAATTTTTCAAAATCTGACTGTCTCACTTTATGCTCTTATAGCTCAGTGATGCTTTAACGTATGCTAGCGATTCTGAGATTGTTTTTTTCGTGACATATGGCACTTATGTTAGTGGCAAAATTTGGTCCACTACTTTTGTGTGTTTTTTGTGAAAAACCATCAAAATATCATGAAAATTTAAAAAATTTGCATTTTATGAACTTTGAAATTCTCTGCTTCTAAAAAAAAGAAAGTCGTAGCACATAAATTAGTTACTAAGTCACATTTACCAATATGTCTTCTTTATTCTGGCATAATTTGGTAAACATATTTACTTTTTTTAGGGTGTTATGGGGCTTAGAAATTTATAGCAAATTATACATTTTCGTGAAAAAGATTTTTAAGGGTACCAGTTTCCTTTTTTAAATGGATTTAGAAGTCCTGGTATCCTTGAAAACCCCCATAAGTGACCCCATTTTGGAAACTACACACCTTTAAAAAGAATTAATCTAGGGTATAAAGAGCATTTTAACCCCTACAGGGGCTGGGAAGTATTCACAATTAGGCCGTAAAAAAATTGAAAAATTTTTTAATTTTCCAATAATATATACGTTAGATTAAAGTTTCTCATTTGCAACAAGGAATATGAGACAGAAAGCACCCCAAATTTTAATTGCAGGTTCTCTTGAGTTACAA